>NW_027397123.1:2315928-2461948 GCF_003265705.2 Callorhinus ursinus | reverse complement strand
TCGTTGCAAATGGCAAGATCTCATTCGTTTTGATGGCTGCATAATATTCCATTGTTATATATACCACATCTTCTTTATCCATTCATCTGTCGATGGACATCTTGGCTCTTTCCACAGTTTGGCTATTGTGGACATTGCTGCTATAAACATTGGGGTGCATGTACCCCTTCGGATCCCTACATTTGTATCTTTGAAAAACACTGTCATTTGAACTAATTGATATTTACAGAGCACTACAACCAACAACAGCAAAAAAAAAAAAAAATCCTGTTTTTAAAGTGCACATGGGGCATTTACAAAGATAGAATATATTCTGAACTGCAAAACAAACTTCTTTCCAAAATGAAACTGAATTAGAAATCAATAGCTGAGGGGCGCCTGGGTGGCTCAGTTGGTTAAGCGTCTGCCTTAGGCTCAGGTCATGATCTCAGGGTCTTGGGAGTCCGCCCCATGTCGGACTCTCTGCTTAGTGGGGAGTCTGCTTCTCTCTCTCCCTCTGACCCTACCCCCTGCTCATGCTCTTGCTCGCTCTCTCTGTCTCTCTCAGATGAATAAATAAAAAATCTTTTTAAAAAAAAATCAATAGCTAAAAAATATGTGGTTAATTCTCTAACATGTGCTCCCTCCTTTGGCACTTGCAGGAGATTTAAACCACACAAGCCTCTGACATAAAAACCCCCTGCCAATTTCAGTTCCTTGCTTTTGCAAACCATTTTCAGACTTTCTTGGGAAACCTGCCCTGCTTTTCCTAGGAAGCTTCATTATGTGAGTAATAAAACTTTTCATAACCCTCTTGGGTGTGTGTGTGTGTGATCATCAGTCTTAACATCCCAACCAAATTTTGTGGGTGGTACCTGCAGATTGGAAAAGAAATGGGTATCACTATTCGCAACAGATAGGAATAGGTACCAATGTCTTTTTTCACAGGTGACAAGATCACCTATGTAGAAAATCCAATGGAATCTCCAAAATTCTAGTAGAAACACTAAGTGACTTTAGCAAAGTAATAGGCTACAAGATCAACATACAAACATCAATTGTATTTCTATATGCTGGCAAGGAACAACTGGAAATTGAAATTTTTAAAAATGCCATTTACAATAGCATCAAAAACTCTGAAATAGGGGTAAATCTGACAAAAGATTTCATTACCTTTATGTAAAAAACTACAAAATCTTCCTGAGAAAGAAGATCTAAATAGATGGAGACATATACTGTGTTCATGCGTCACAAGATTCACCATTTTAAAGATGTCAATTCTTCCCAAATTCATCTGTATTTTCAACACAATCTCAATCAAAATCTCAGATAGGGTTTTTTTTTCATTTCTGTTTTTGGTATAAGTTGACAAATTCCTTCTAAAACCTTTCCTAGGTGTTTACCTAAAAGAAATGAAAATTTATGTTCACACAAAAAATTGTACATGAATGTGGATAGTAGCTTTAGTTATAATGGCCAAAAGTTGGAAACAACTCATGTCCTTCAATAAGTGATTGACTAAAGAAAGTGTAGTATATATCCACATGGAGTACTACTCAGCAATAAAAAGGAATGAATTACTGAAACATGTAACAACATATCTGAATCTGCAGGGAACTAAACTCCATGAAAAACCAGTGTTTAAATTACATATTTTATCATTCCATTTATCTAATATTCTTGAAAGGTAAAATTACAGAGATGGGAGAACAGATTAGGGTTGCCCAGCCTTAAGGAGGTGGCTGTGGGCAGAAAGGAAGTGGATGTGGCTACAAAAGGACACATGAAGTATCTTCGTGATGATGAAAATATTCTAAATCTTTACCATATCAATGTCAATATCCAGGTTGTGATACTATATATAATTTTGGAAGATGTTACCATTGGGAGAAACTGGATAAACGGCACATGGGATCTCTGAATTATTTCTTACAACTGCATGCAAATCTAGACTTATCTCAAATAAAAAATTAAAATTTTAAAAAAGCCAGGCCAAAAAGAAAATAAATTCTAAAGTAGTAGACCAAAACCCAAATACATTAAATGTAAATTCACTAAATACGTCAAATTAAAGAGTAAGATTCATTATTTTTAAAATAATGCTGTTTAATAACAGACACACCTTAAAAATAAACCAGGTTAAAAGCAAAAGAGTAGAAAGAGATAAACCATGCAATAACCCAAAGAAGGATGGTGAAACTATAGTAATATCAAAATAGAGTAAGATAAAAAAGCAATTATTATAAATAAAGAATAAATTCCATAATACCCTGTTGGGTAAATCCATAAGAAAAGCTATCACAACTCAAAATATCTATCATCCGTAAGAGAGCTTCAAAATATGTAAAGCAAAGTTAACAGAAATAAAAGGAGAAATAGACAAATCTACAAGTATAGAAAATCAGGAAGCTGGAGGGACATAGAACAGCTAACTCTTATCATCTCAACAAAATGATAAGCAAAAATAATTCCTTCAGTAGACAGAAAAAAATTTATTGGTAGAGACAAAAGACAAGCAAAACTTATTTGGAGGACATGTTCTCTCTCATGTAGTGTTTGACTGGGAGTCTCTTGTCCCTCCCCAGACATAGATTCACACTACTCGGAAAAAGTGCCATTTATCATCTAGTGAAAGACTATCTTTTGCATCCTAGAGGTAACATAGCCATATGGCCTTTTTTTTTTTTTTAATATTTTATTTATTTGACAGAGAAAGACACAGTGAGAGAGGGAACACAAGTAGGGGAAGCAGGCTTCCCGCTGAGCCGGGAAGGCTCAGGACTCTGGGATCATGACCTAAGCCAAGGGCAGACGCTTAACACTGAGCCACCCAGGCGCCCGGTCATATGGCCTTTATATAGCTTCATGGTAAGCTTCTGAGTCAGAAGCCTCTCCCATACCTTCAACAACCCCAAGCTTCTGATACTCAGCATGCTGTAGTCTGCGGCATTTTGTTCTCTTTTCCAACATACCATGGCAGAAAAGCATTGGGCTAGTGTTTACATAGCCATTTTCTCCATTTTAGTCTCTACTGCAAAATTATTGCAGAGTCTTCAACTCTCATTGTCAACTGTTTTTTAATTTTTCTGAAGTTAGAGCCGAACCCACATGAAATGCTGAAAAAAAGAATGAGATCTTTAGGGCAAAAGTGACATCTAGTCTGGTTTGCTAGATTTTAGGTTTTTGCTCCTGGTTCTTTCTCTGCTTTCTCCCGTACAGTTTTCACTCCCGATGTTGCGGCTATTTAGAATTCCTGACATGACCTTTCCATTTGATGGCCCAATGTCTTTGCCCTCTTCAACAATATCTTTCTAAATTACCAATATCACCTTTGTCCATGTAACACACACCGAATGTGGACTAACACAGAATTAAAAAGCTTGGGTGTTTCAGTAATATGGATTCACAAACCTCTAAAATTCCTCCCATTTATTGTCTTGGTGGCTGTGGTTTATTGGCGTAAACTTTAAGTTTCAATATTGTAACAGGGGCCAGTCAGAAAAGCAGAAACACAAAGAATTAACACCAGCACATTGTCTCTGAAAAAACTGCAGGGTCGCAATCAAACGGTCACAAGAACATACAACTTGACCATGGTCACACAAATGGTCGCAAATTCGCACGACCCCCAAAGTCACTGGACCTCAGAGTCTCACCACTCCTTAGACACCCAACCCCAAGCTCCACGGCCATTATCTCCCATACACGGTCACACAACGCCACGCCTCTCTTTTCTGACTGCCGCCAGAAGCTTGAGGCTCAAGGTGGTCCGGCCACAGGCCCCTGATTTTTTCCCACACCTTCAACCCCCCTGAAGTCCGGCTGGGGCCTGGACCAGACGGAACTAAACCGACTCAGAGGTGCTTCCTTCACGGATCAGGCACCGTAACCCGGGAACAGGAGACCCAGCCAACCATGAGGAAGAGACTTTTCGCAGAAAAGTGACTTGGCCGTAAAGGCCTCTGGGAAATGTAGTCCGTAGCCTAAAAGTTGCGAACATTTCCAGATTCTTCTCAGCACCAAGTTGCACTCCCGGGCTCCGAGTAGACTGCCGGGCTCAAGCGAAGCAGCTGCAGCAAAACTCAGCTGAACCTCCTCGGCAGATCTGGGCGTCCTTAAACGCAGCGGTAGATTATTCCGGCTCCTCGCCGGCAGGAAAGCCGACCCGCCCCCTTGAGCCGCAGGGGCCTCTGGGAAGTGTTGTCCGGCGTCTAACGGACCGAGGCTCGTGCTGCCCTCAGCCACAGCTGGCGCTGACCTTAGAGGCGTCTCTGACTCGGTCCGCACCGGCGGGACCATTTGGGCGGCATTGAGGTGTGGAATTGGGCCTGTGTCCGCGGGCTGCGTGGTGAGTCTTCGGCAGGCCGCGAGCTCCGGGTCTGGGACCCTTTGTGCTGGTTGGGAGTAGGGGCCTGCGGACCCGGTGCCTGTGCTGTTGGAGGAGGATGCCGGCAGGGCTGTGCCGGTGCGGATGGTTCCCTGAGGCCGTGGGAGTGGCGCGTGAAGGACTGTGAGTGTGGAGTGATATGACCGTTTGCCAGAGTGTAGCCGTGAGAACGTGCGTGTGAGCGCATTTTGTGGATGTGCTTTTCCTTTTATGTTTCATTAGGAACGTGGATGCGAACGTGCGTGATGTGGGCTCGTGAGTGCATGAGAAACCCCGTGGATGAGAGGTAGAGTACGGTTGCGTGTGTAGATTCGTGCGACTGTTTGTATCAGGGCTTCTTTGCTTTGCCTTATGGTCATTGGAAATACGTTTTTATGAGAGCTATCAGTGTCCCCAACACCTTCAGCATTTATTTGTCTTAAATTTTATTTTTGTATATTAGCTACGTTGTTTTGTGTGCGTACTAACTTCTTGCTCCTTGCCCCCGATTGCCCGCTCCAAATCGCAAAATACAGAAAAGCTCAAAGAAAACAAAAATCATTCATAAGTCTGCCAGCAACTATCAAAATTCACTTTCCATCTTTAACCCCCTCTGCGAATACATGCACATGCATTCATATATTAATATATATGTGCATAATAGCTTGGAAATTAGTATCACACTATACGTACACTTCTGTAACCTACCTTTGTCATTTAATAATACACAGTATCTTTCCATCTAAAAAGTTATAAATTTATGTCGTCATTTTAAAGTTTTTCAATACATTTACCCCTGTTGATGGGTAATTTGTTTTTTCCAGTTTCTTGCCATTATGAACAATGTGTTTATCAGCAACTAGTTGTCATATGTTATAACGCACTTTTCTAATTTGGGGGGGAGGGGCAGGCTTCTACAAGTAGAACTGATAGGTCAGTATGTGCTTATTAAACACTCCCTAAGTCTAGGGGCACCTGGGTGGCTCAGTTAAGCATCTGCCTTTGGCTGGGGTCATGATCCCAGAGGCCTGGGATCGAGCCCCGCATCGGGATCCCTGCTCGGCGCAGAGCCTGCTTCTCCCTCTCCCACTCCCCCTGCTTGTGTTCCCTCTCTTGCTGTCTCTCTCTCTCCGTCAAATAAATGAATAAAATCTTAAAAAAAAAAAAAACTCCCTAAGTCTATCCAATTATTCTCCTGTAAGGTTCGCATAATTTACACTATTATTGGCATAGTATAAGATTGCCTGTATTCATACACCTTGATAACAATGGTTATCTACTATTAGTAATCTTTGCTAACTTCATAGATGTAAAATTACTTTAATTTGCAGTTGTTTGGTTACTGCTGGTCAAGCATTTTAAAAATCTTTTTGAGTGAATTATGTATTTTCTAAAATATTTTTCTAAAGCAGTATTCTGTTTTCAAATTTATTTTCTAGATTCTTCAGGTATTCATTTATTCATCAACACACCATTTATTGGATGCTGTCTGTGTGACAGGAACAATTCTAGATGCTTCAGATATAGCACTGAACAAAAGAGAAACTCTCTGCTGTCATGGTACTTACACTGTTGTGGGCCAGATAATACATGAGGTAAGTGAGTTAAATATAACATATAAGGACATACAGAATTAGAGAACGGAATTAAGAGTTTTAGATGGGGTAGCCAGGGAAGGCATCCTGAAAAGGTAGTAATAAAGATTTGAAGGAAGTAAAGGAGCTGTTCATGCATATAACTGAGGAAAGGTTATTCCAGGCAGCGTGAACAACAGTTACAAAAGTCCTGAGGTGGGAACATACCTGTTAACAGCAAAGAGGCTGGTGTGACTGAAATAGAGCAAATGAGATGAAGACTAGTGAAATGAGAGCGGGTAAATGGAGGGAAGGAGGGCAGATCAGGTTGGATCTGGATAGGCTATATTATGATTTTGGCTTTTACTGTGAATGAGATGGGAAGCTGTTGGAGAGTTTTGATTATGGGAGTGATATTATCTGCTTACGATATAAGTGGATCACTTTGGCTGCTCTGATAAGAGTACTACAGGAGGAAGGATGGGGTGGGGGGCAAGGGCAGAAGCAGATAGACCAGTTAGGAATACAACACAATAATTACAATAATCTAGGGAAAAGATGTCAGTGACTTGGACTAGAGTAGTAAAAATGGTGAGAAGTCATCACGCATTAGATAAAATTTAAAGATAGAGCTGATACAGTTTGCTGATGGAACTGATGTGGAATGTGTGAGAAGATGACACAATATTTTTTAATCTGAGCAACTTCAAGAATGGAGTTATTATGAGAAAGGAACGAAAGTAGGAAAAACTGACTTGGGGCATAGGGAGATAGATTTCAGTTTGGAATTTAGTATATGAAGCATGAGATGTCCACTAGACATTCAAGTAGAGATATTAAGTTGGCAGTAGGATATACAGGTCTGAAGTTCAAAAGAAGGATCTGAGATCTAGGCTGAAGACATAAATTTGGGAATTATCAGTATATAGATGATATTTAAAGCGAATGGACTGAATGAAATCAGTTAGAGGGTAAGGTAGGTAGAAAAAGGTAGAGGTAAAGGACTTACCTCTGGGTCACTCCAGCAAAGTCTGGGAAATGAGAGGAACCAGCAAAAAGGACTGAAAGGAACTAGCTCGAATGGTTGGAGGGAAGCTAGGTGAGTTTGATATACTGGAAACCAAAGGAAAAATGTGTGTTAATTAGAACTGTGTCAGTGCTGCTGATAGGCCAAGTAAAATGGGGACTGAGAAAGGAATGTTGACATTAGCAACATGAAAGTTATTGGTGATCCTGAAGAGCAGTTTCAGTGGAGTATGGGGCTAAAGAGAGAAATGGAGAAAAAAAATTGGAGATACCAAGTATAGACAACTCGGGTTTTTCTTTAAATGGAAGAGGGGAGGGAAATGGAGGGGTGGATGGAGTTGGATTTAATCATAGTGTTTGTTTCATGAACTAATTAGGAATAATGTGAGAGGCAAGAGTGTCTAAGTTGGCAGGAATTAATTATATTGATTGACTGAATTTTAGGCCAGGTAGGTAGAAAAGTCAGGATAGGAAGGTGAGGGACAGTGGAAAATTGGTAGAACGAAGAAATGGAAGTTCCTGATGGGGTTGAGAACTGTTCGGTTGAAATACTAGGGAAGTGGGGCAGAGAGAGAGGAGGATATTTTTCCCTTTAGGAAGGGAATATCCTTCCTTTAGGAGGATATTTTCCCTCCTTTTTACCACCATACCAGTTTAAGAAAACATGGAAGATTATCAGCTGTATTTCAGTAGGGGTTACAAAATGATGGTATTCGAGTTTTATATCCCTTCTTCATTTACTGGCTGGAATATTTTTTAAAGAAAAAATTTCTGTCATCAATTCTTTGGTTACCTTGAGGAAAGTTTTTACAGGAAAAGCAGAATAAATTGATTCTTTCCCTTTATAGGTTTCAGGCTATTGAATTGGTTCCTTAGCATTTTCCAGTGAGTTATTATTTTACTGTTATATATGCATGGATTTTAACATATTTGGTATGATTCAAACCATTGTGGTTATTTTCTTTGTGAAGCTCATATTTTCCCACCTTTGGTTATCTCTTTGAGATGGTTTATAAGTCTTTCCGACACATCTCCAGAAGTCTTTGATAGTGTTCTACATTTCTGGTATGAAAGGTTATTCCAAGATCATTTTGAACATTTCCTGCCCTAGGCATGGAATCAAGCATTTCTTTATGGTGCCCTGATTCCTTTTATTGGGAAATGATATTTTGAGACCACAGTTACAGGCTTATTGTTACTGGCATGGTCATTGTTTCTAGACTTTTTTTTTCTTGGTGGACAGAGCTAGGAAATATATTCTTTTTATTTATTTTTTTAATTTTTAAAAGATTTCATTTATTTACTTAGAGAGTGTGGGGGGAGGAGTGGAGGGAGAGGGACAAACAGACTTCGTGTGGAGCACAGAGCCTGACTCGGGGCTTGATCCCACCACCCTGAGATCATGACCTGAGCGGAAATCAAAGTTGGATGCTCAACCGACTGAGCCACCCAGGCACCCCCTTTTTATTTTTTAACAGCCTGATATATTTTATCCATCTAAGGTGTATAATTCAATGTTTTTTTAAAAAAATTCACAGGTACACCCATTACCATAATGTAATTTTAGAGCATTTTTGTCCCTACTAAAATACCCATTAGCAGTCAGTGTCCTTTTCCCCTCCCTCATCCTAGTTTAATCAACCACTAATCAGCTTTCTGTCTCTATAAATTTGTCTATTCCAGACATTTCATATAAATGAAATCATACAATATGTCATCTTTTGTGACTGGCTTCCTTCACTTGGCATATTTTCAGTGTTCATTAATTTTGTAGCAGGAAATATATTCTTAACAGGATGGACTTCATGAGTTTATATTGCTATTTCCAATTCTAAAAATTTAGAATTACCCGGTTTTTACTTTGGTTTTATTTTTCTATGTTTTATTTGCTCGTCCATCCATGTTTTTATTTCTGTGGTATTGGTTGTTATTTCTCCTCTCTCACTGTGATTTTATTTATTTGAGTCCTTTCTCTTTTCTCAGTAATTCTGGTGAGAGGTTTATCAATTTTATTAATTTTTTCAAAGAACCAGCTCCTGGTTTCATTGATCTGTTCTATTGTTTTTTTAGTGTCTGTGTCATTTATTTCTGCTCTACTCTTTATTATTTCCTTCCTTCTGCTGGCTTTAAGCTTTGTGGTGTTCTTTCTGCTTTCTTGCTTCTTAAGGTAGGCCTGTATTGCTGTATACTTCCCTTGTAGGACTGCTTTTGCTACATCCCAGAGGTTTTGAACCATTGTATTTTTATTTTCGTTTGTTTCCATGTATTTTTTTTTAATTTCTTCTTTGATTTCCTGGTTGACCCATTCATTGTTTTGTTTTTTTAAGATTTTGTTTATTTATCTGACAGAGCCCGTGTGTGAGCACAAGTAGGGGAGAGGCAGAGGGAGAGGGAGAGGCGGACTCTGCACTGAGCAGGGAGCCTGACACGGGGCTCAATCCCAGGACCCTGGGATCATGACCTGAGCTGAAGGCAGATGCTTAACTGACTGAGCCACCCAGGCACCCCGACCCATTCATTGTTTAGTAGCATGTTTAACCTCCATGTATTTGTGGTCTTTCAAGATTTTTTCTTGTGGTCAACTTCTAGTTTCATAGCATTGTCAGAAAAGGTCAAGGAGTCTTGTTTATATTCTATTTTGCCTCTACCATCTTGTTTCTCTCTACTCTTTTTTTTTAGTAACTTTTTTTTAAAGATTTTATTTATTTATTTGAGAGAAAGAGAGAGAGCATGAGAGGGGGGAGGGTCAGAGGGAGAAGCAGACCCCCCGCTGAGCAGGGAGCCCGATGTAGGACTTGATCCCGGGACTCCAGGATCACGACCCAAGCTGAAGGCAGTCGCTTAACCAACTGAGCCACCCAGGCGTCCTTTTTTTAGTAACTTTTAGAAATGTTTTAGTGTTACATTTCATTTTTTAATATGAGCAAATACGCTTAATGTGTGTATATTCATGCCATCCCTCTTAGATAAATTTTAGCTTACAATTTCCATGTTTTTTTTTTTAAACATTCTTTTTTTTTTAATATTTTATTTATTTATTCATGAGAGACAGAGGGAGAGAGAGAGGGAGAGAGAAAGAGAGAGAAGCAGAGGGAGAAGCAGGCTCCCAAGGAGCAGGGAGCCCGATGCGGGACTCGATCCCAGGACCCTGGGATCATGACCTGAGCCGAAGGCAGACGCTTAACCATCTGAGCCACCCAGGCGCCCCCAATTTCCATGTTTTTTTAATCTCACTGTTCTCAGCTCATCTTAAATTTGAAGATTGGCTTGACAAGTTGAATAAAAAACGTTTTTTGAATTGTTATTGGAATTATATTAATTTTATAGGTAATATTGGGAAAAGTGTTATTTTTATCATGCTCACTTCTATTTTTAAGCATATTTATTAACACTACTTTTATGAACATCAATAAATTGAATAAATTTTCTTGATTAGGCTCTTACACAGCTTTTGTTTGTAATATTCCTAGTACCTTAGTATTTTTCTTGCTTTTGTGATTGTGAATAGGTTAGTTATAATGCCACACAGATCTCCTACTGTGTTTAATTCACCTCTCCTGTTTAAGCATTTAATTGGTTGTAACCTTTGACTATTTTCCAGAATTGCTGTAAGGTTGATTCTGACAGGTTTTGCCAGCTCTTTCAGTTTCTGGGCAGACATGGAAGCCTAGAGTTTCCTACTCTTACATTTTTGCTGATGTCACTCCTATTCCTTTACTTTTAACCTATCTGAATGTTTATATTTAAAATGTGTTTCTTGTAGGCACATATAGTTGGATCTTGGTATAAGTAGGCTCCACGCCCAGATTGGAGTCCTACATGGGGCTTGAACTCATGACCCTGAGATCTAGACCTGAGCTGAGCTCAAGAGTCGGACACTTAACTTACTGAGCCACCTAGGCACCCCAGGTTCTTGGTGTTTTTATCCACTTAGCAATCTCTGTTTTTTCATTGGTGTGTTTAGACCATTTAGACTTAATATGATTATTTATATAGTTGGATTAATATCAACCATCTTTGTAACTGTTTTCTATTTGCTCCATTTGCTATTTCTTTTTTTCCCTTCCTTTTTTTTTTTTTTTAAAGATTTATTTATTTATTTTGAGAGAGGGAGAATGAGAGAGAGAGAGAGTACATGAGAGCAGGGAGGGTTAGAGGGAGAAGCAGGCCTCTCACCGAGCAGGGAGCCTGATGCGGGACTCCAGGATCATGACCTGAGCCGAAGGCAGTCGCTTAACCAACTGAGCCACCCAGGACTTCTGTTTTTCACTGAGCATTTTGTATGTTTCCATTTTGCCTACTGTTTTACTATATCTTATCCTTTTAAGAAGAAAATTTGGTGTTACTCTAGATTTTACAATATATATCTTTAATCCGTGTTCACTTTCAAAATGCTATAGTACTTTGGATATAGTGCAGGGAACTTTATAACAGAATACAGTGGACCCTTAAACAACGTGGGAGTTAGGGGTGTCAAGCCCTGAGCAGTCAAAAATCCACCTATAATTTTTGACTCCCCCAAAACTTAACTACTAATAGCCTACTGTTGACCAGAAGCCTTACTGACAAAACAAACTGTTGATTAACACATTTTTTTAAGTTATCTGTATTATACACTGTATTCTTACAGTAAAGTAAGCTGGAGAAAAGGTTAAGAACATCATGAGGAAGAGAAAATACATTTACAGTACTGTACTGCATTTATTGAAAAATATCCCTATATAAATAGACCTACACAGTTCAAACCTGCGTTGTTCAAGGGTTGACTGTATTCCCAAGTCCACCCTCTCATTCCTGTCATCATTTCACTCATGCATGTGCTATAATCACCTAATGCATATAAGCACCTAATCACCTAGTACGATTATTTCTTTAAATAAACATCTTTTTATTTATTTAAAGGTTTTATTTATTTATTATAGAGAGAGTGCATGAGCAAGGGGAGGGGCAGAGGGAGAGGAAGAAGCAGACCCCGCTGAGCTCAGTCTCAGGACCCTGAGATAATGACCTGAGCTGAAGTCAGATGCTTAACCAACTGAGCCACCCAGGCCCCCCAGTAAACATTATCTTTTATTTTTTTTATTTTTATATTTAAAGATTTTATTTATTTATTCATGAGAGACAGAGAGAGAGAGAGAGAGGCAGAGGGAGAAGCAGGCTCCCAAGGAGCAGGGAGCCCGATGTGGGACTCGATCCCAGGACTCTGGGATCATGACCTGAGCCAAAGGCAGACGCTTAACCATGTGAGCCACCCAGGCGCACAAACATTATCTTTTAGATAAATTAAGAATGAAAGAGCCAGAAGATTTTATTTTACCTTCATTATTCCTTCTCTGATGTGCTGCTTTTCTTTATGTAGGTCCAAGTTTCTGACCTATATCATTTTTCTTCTGCCTAAAGAAGGCAGACACTTAACCGACTGAGCCACCCAGGTGTCCCTATTTCTCCTTCACTTTTTAAAAGACGTTTTTATTTAAATTCCAGTTAACATACTGTATAATATTAGTTTCCTTCACTTTTGAAGGGTAATTTTGTTGGGTAGTGAATTCTAGGTTGGTGGGATTTTCTTTTAATACTTTAAATATTTTACTCCACTCTTGTTTTGTTTATATGGTTTCTGATGAGAATTCTGCTGTAATTCTTATGCTTGTGGCTCTATCCATAAGTTGTTCTTTTTCTCTGGCTTCTTTGATCATTTCTCTCCCTTTTTTTCTTTTGGTTTTCTTTAATTTCAGTATGATATGCCTGGGTATGGATTTTTGGTATTTACCCTGCTTGGTGTTTTTTGAGCATCCTGAATATGGGAGTAAAATAGATCCAGAGAGAGAGAGATCTCTCAGTCAAGGGATAAAGTAGTTCTTAATTTGACTTCTTTAAGGACAAGAAGGAATTGGTTTACTGAATGATGGAGCTGATCAGTAATCAGGAGAGGGTTTCCAGGTGGTGGGGAAATGATATACAGTGGCTTTTAAGGGAACAAGTGCTCTTTTTTTTTTTCTTAGCTTTTTAAAAAAATTTTTTTAAATGTGAGTATAGTTGACAAATGCTCTCTACTTTTAAAGACACATAATTATAAATGGCACATCCTGCATGTGATTTAAACATTTGTTGTCAAATGGAATCCACAGACACATGAGAGTAGTGGAGTGAAGACTGGGGAAGAGTTGGGGTGGTGGTGGAAATAAAATACTCAGTTATCCACCATGGAGCCACATCCCCAGTGTGTAAGTTAGCTCAGGCTATCTAGAGAATTGTGTAAATGTAGCCAGAGGTAGGGCTCTCAATGATTTTTGGATATTAGGCAAAATTTGGATTCAGGCAGGCATAGATGGTGATGGTGGTGGTGGTGATGCCTAAATTGTTATGTGTATTTTAACTGTATTGGAGCTCATTTTAGGAGGTAATAATACATGGTAGTTCAGAAATTGAACAAATTGCTATATATCACAGTAAGTTCTTTGCAGAGGAGGAAGAAAAATAACATTTGCAATGAATAGCACATCTTGTCTGAGATGTTATGACAACTATAGCACAAAGGATGGGAGGGAGGAATTTGGAATGGATCATTATAAATTTACTCTAGTACAAGTAAAGCAGTGTAGTATATTGTAAAACCTAGGGAAACCACTAACATTTTTTTAAAGAGGTACAAATAATAATTCAGTACAAGAGAAAAATGGAATAATAAAAAGTACTCAATTAAGCCAAGCCAAAGCAGAAAATGTGGGGACAAAGAAACGGAACAAATGGAGCAAATAGAAAACAGCAAAGATGATAAATTTTAATCCAGCTATACCAATGATTATGTTAAATGTTGATCTAAACACACCAGTTAAAAGATAAAGATGTTTAGCAACATTGGATAAGAGATCTCCTAAATGCTGTTTACAAGAAACCCATTTTAAATATAAAGATTGATGCATTGAGAGGAAATGACAGAGAAAAATATATCAAAGATGTATGAACCAAAAGGAAGATAGAGTAGCAGTTTTAATATTAGACAAGTAGATTTCAAAACAAGGAATATTATCAGGGATGAAAAGAGACATTATATCATGATAAAGGGGTCACTTCTCTAAGAAGACATGACAGTTCCAAAATGTAGGTGTAGCTAACAAATGAAACAAAACCGGATAGAACCCTAAGGAGAAATAGACAAATGCACACTTATAATTGGGAGCTTTAAAGCTCCTCTCTCAGTAATTGATTGAGAAAAGGAGGCAAAAGGTCAGTAAGGTTATAGAAGAACTGACAAACATTTATCAGCCAACATTCAAGTGTTTAATGTCAATTTTTTGGTGTTCAGATATTAATGATCTTTATAGAGCACTCCACCCAACCAGAGCAAAATATGTGTCTTCCTCAAGTACACATGAACATTCACTAAGATAGATCATACTCTGGGCCATAAAACAAACTTTAGCAATTTCAAATCAATAGAAGCCATTTAAAATGTGTTCTCAGACCATACCAGAATAAAGCTAGAAATCAGGAACAGAAAGATATCTGGGTCATCTTCAAACACTTGGAAATTAAACAACATACTTCTAAATAGCCCATGAGTCAAAGAGGAAATCTCACAGGAAATTAAAAAATATTTTGAATGGAAATGCAACATATCATAACATGTGGGACAGCTAACTCAGTACTTAGAGGGAAATTCATAGTACTAAAATGCTATAAGTAATTAGAAAAAGCTCAAATCAGTACTGACTTCCACTTAAGAACTATGGGAGAAAAGGAGCAAATTAAACCCAAAGCAAATAAAAAGAAATGGATATTAAAGACTACAGCAGAATTCAGTAAAATTGAAAACAAATAATGGAGAAAATCAGCAAACCAAAATTAGTCCTTTGAAAAGATCAATAAAATTGTTAAACCTCTGGATGGTCTGACCATGAGAAAAGGAGAAAACACAAATTGCCATTTTTGGAGTTGAAAGACAGGGTCTCACTCACCTGACAGACCTTGAAAGGACAGTAAAGGAATACTACAAATACTCAAAGTCCATGAATTCTCCAATGGACCCACAACTATATGGTCAACTATCTTCAAGAAAGCAGGAAAGACTATCCAATGGAAAAAAGAAAGTCTCTTCAATAAGTGTCTTAGGTAATGGGTACTTTTTTTGAAAGACACAAACTACCAATATTTACTCAGTAAGAAATAACCTGAATCATTGTATTATTAATGAAATTGAATTTGTTGTTTAAAAACCTATGATACCAAAAGCAACAAATTAAAAACAAACGAGACTACATAAAACTAAAAAGCTTATGCATAGCAAAGGAAACCAACAAAATGAAAAGGCAGTCTACTACAGGGGAGAAAATATCTGCAAATCACATACCCATAAGGAGTTAATATCCAAAATATATAAAGAACTCATAAAACTCAATAGCAAAAAACCCCACACTATCCAATTTTAAAAATGGGCAGGAGATCTGAATAGACATTTTTCCAAAAAAGACATACATATGGCCAACAGATACATAAAAAGATAAAGTGATATTCAGTGATTAGTGATCTTCAGTGATTAGGGAAATGCAAATCAGAGCCACAATAAGGTGTCACCTCACACCTGTTAGAATGGCTGTTATTGAAAAGATAAGGAATAACAAGTGTTGGCAAGGATGGGGAGAAAAGGAAACACTTATGCATTGTTGATGGGAACGTAAATTGCTAGAGCCAGTATGGAAAATAGTATGGAGACTCCTCAATAAAAATAGAAATGCCATATGATCAGCAATACCACTTCTTGGTATTTATCTGAAGAAAACAAAAACACTAACTTAGAAAGATATATGTAACTCCATGTTTGTTGCAGCATTATTTACGATAGCCAAGATATTGGATGCAACCTAAGTGTCCCACTGATAGATGAATAGGTAAAGAAAATTGTGTGTGTGTGTGTGTGTGTGTGTGTGTGTGTGTGAATGAATGTATACATGCATACAATGGGATATTATTCAGCCATAAGAAAGAATGAAATCTTGCCATTTGTGACAACATGGATGAACCTTGAGGGCATTATGCTAAGTGAAATAAGTATGTGAAAGAGAAGTACTGTATGATTTCACTTATATGTGAAATCTAAAAAAAAAATAAAAAAACAAACACCACCCTAAAATACCAAGCTCATAGATAAAGAGAACAGAGTGGTGGTTGCCAGAGGCAGAGCGTAGGGTAGAGGATGAGAGAAATAGGTGAAGGTCGTCAAAAGGTACAGCCTTCTGGTTTTAAGTCCTAGGGATGTAATGTACAGCATGGTGACTATAGTTAACAGTACCGTATTGCATATGTGAAAGTTGCTAAGAGAGTAGATCTTAAAAGTTTTCACATAATAAAAAAATTCTTGTAACTATGTAAGGTGTTAGATATTAACTGGACTTATTTTGGTGATCCTTTCACAATGTACTCAAATATTGAATCATATTGTACACCTGAAACCTATATAATGCCATATATCACTTATACTTTTTTTTTTTTAAGATTTTATTTGACAGAGGGAGTCAGCACAATCAGGAAGAGCAGGAGAGGGAGAAGCAGGCTCCCCGCTTAGCAGAGAGTCTGATGCAGGGCTTGATCCCAGGACCCTTGGGATCCTGACCTGCGCCAAAGGCAGACAGACCCTTAACTGCTTGAGCCACCCAGGCGCCTCTCAATTATATCTTAATAAACAAAAAGACTTTCTAAAAAGGAAACTACACACCCGGATAATTTCACAAGTGAAATAGCAAACATCTAAGGAAGAAATCATAACAATAGTATATAAGCTTTTCCAGGAAGTAAAAGAAGCGGAACACTTTCCAATTCATGTTATGAGACCAGCCTTACCCTGATATCAAAACCAGACAGAGACATTACAAGAAAAGAAAACTGCAAACTAGTATTTCTCATGGACTTAGAAACAAAAATCCTCAACATTGAATTGAAAAATTGAATCTACCAGTATAAAAAGGATAATATAACATGTCTAAATAGGTTCATTTTGGAAATACAAGATAATTTTTTTAAAGATTCTTTTAGAGAGAGAACATAAACAGGGAGAGACAATCCTCAAGCAGACTCCCCACTGAGTGGGGAGCTCAACACAGGGCTCAGTCCCAGGACCCTGAGATCATGACCTAAGCCAATATCAAGAGTTGGCCACTTAACCAACTGAGGCACCCAGGTGCCCCCAAGATAAATTTTAAGTTCATTATTTGAAAATTAGTTACTGTAATTCACCAGAAGAGACTAAAGAAGTACTGTATGATCATCTTGATAGATGCAAAAGAAGCACTTGACAAAATTCAATATTTATTCATGAAAAAAATAATTCTCAGCAAATGAACAGAAGGAAATGTTCTTTACTAAAGATTAAACAAAACAAAACAAAAAAACACCCAAATCCTAGAGCTTATATTGTACTTAGTGCTGAGATAATGCTTTACTTCTAAGACTGGCAAAAAAGTGAAGATGTCCTCTGACACCACCATTGTTCATCATTGTTTTGGAAGTCCTAACTAGTGCAGTAAAGCAAGAGAAAGATAAAGGCATACAAATCAGAGAGGAAGAAAGAGTTGTTTCTATTGCAGACAACACAATTATTTAGATAGAAAACCTCAAACTACAAAAAAGTTCCTAGACCTCTTAAATGAATTTAGCATGGTTGTAGGATACATAATCAGTATATAAAGTTAAATCATTTTTATATTCCAGCAATGAGCAATTGGAGTTTGAAATAAAAATTTATTAGCATGCCCCAAAATAAAATACTTAAAAATAAATCTCACAGAATATGTGTAGGCAGGGGCGTCTGGGTGGCTCAGTCGTTAATTGTCTGCCTTCGGCTCAGGTCATGATCCCAGGGTCCTGGGATCAAGCCCCACATCGGGTTCTCTGCTCAGCGGGAAGCCTGCTTCTCCCTCTCCCACTCCCCCTGCTTGTGTTCCCTCTCTCGCTCTGTGTCAAATAAATAAAATCTTAAAAAAAAAATATGTGTAGGCACTATATGCTGAAAACAAACAAAAAACTGTGATGAATAAAAAATAAGTGGAGAAATATACTATATTCATGGATTGGAAGACTCATTTTTTCATTTCTCTTTAATTTGATCTATAGATTAAACACAATCCCAATCACATTCCTAGCAATCTTTTTTATAGGTATCTATGAGGATGGAGGTGGAACCCAAAATGGAAGGCAGAATGAGACATTTATTTACCTGTACTATTATATAAATGTAGGACATAACTGTTGAAGGTGACAGAGGAGAAACCCTCGTTAAAAGCTCTCATTTCTTTTCCTCATTTGTAAGTCCTTAACAAAATATAAAGTCATTTTTGTTGAACCATCTAGTTCACATACTGTTGCTATTAGAAATTCTTTTTTTTTTTAGGATTTTATTTATTTATTTGAGAAAGAGAGCAGAGCAGGGGGAGGGAAAAAGAGAGGGTTAGAGGAAGGGGAAGGGGGAGAGGGGAGAGAGAATCTCAAGTAGATTCCCCCCCTGAGTGGGAGTCCAATGCAGGGCATGATCCCAGCACCCTGAGATCGTGACCTGAGCCTGATGTGGGGCTCAGTCCCAGGACCCTAAGATCATGACCTGAGCTGAAGTCACATGCCTAACTGACTGAGCCACCCAGACACCCCTGCTGCTATTAGAAATTCTATGATGAAATCCATCATGGGGCACCTGGGTTGTTCCATTGGTTAAGCATCTGCCTTCAGCTCAGGTCATGATCCCAGGGTCCTGGAACAAGCCCCATATCGGGCTGTCTGCTCAGCGGGGAGCCTGCTTCTCCCTCTCCCTCTGCCTGCTGCTCTGCCTGCTTGTGCTTTCTCTGTCAAATAAATAAAATCTTAAAAGAAAATCCATCATTAGGTGCTTCAGAGAAATTAATGGAGTCATTTTTCCCCCACTTTCTGTTTCTTGCCTTGAGAAATTCAATGATTTAGGGAAGGAGAGTTGGGGGAGTCCTAACTGGTGTCCACTCTTAAGCTAGTTGATGACTTCAATTCACTGTAAGCAGTTGCTCTTAATATAATAATTCCTCTTTTAATCTGTGCCCACATAGACCCATGCCCATTACTAGAACTGGAACAGTCCTGACAACAGAATATGCTGGTATACACCCCCAGGTCCAAGGGGCTGCTATGTTCAGGAGATAATATGCAGAAAAAATAAATAACATATCACAAATTTTTCCATAACCCTTCTCCCCTAATAAATACCTTAACTCCTGTTAGCCAATATTGTGTCACATTGTAACTCGTAGCTGCAAGGGATGCTAGGAAAGTGTGTAACCAGAAAAGGGGAATAGGATTACTTTCACTGACCCAGATCAGTCATGATTCATCCCTAGGAGGAGGTATATTGCCCTGTGAAAAATCAAGGTTTAGTTTTTAAGGAGTAAGGTGAGGACAGTGGCTATTGTTGGCAACATTATCTGCCACATATGGCTTGGAATATGCTGGTTCTCTATCCTTAGCAAGGTATCAGATTTTCTTTACAGGATTTTGCACTGTTGTTGCTGGGGAACTGCTGAGACACCCATCTTATTCTGCTGTCCTCTTTTAAAGATTGATTATGATGGTTCTAAGAATGTGGGGTTCCCAGGGTCACAGTGCTTATTAGTGGTAGAGAGACTAGAAAGCAAATCTCAGGTCACTGTTCTTTTCCACTATAATTCATCTGTTCTAGCGATTTTTTAAAAAGATACTTTTAAGAAAAAACTTCAGATGAGTGACAAAAATTAATTACAAGCCAACAACAACCAAAAAAAATTTTTTGCTGAATAAATTAATAGATTAATTTTCCTTAATCAAATTAAAACTGGGAAAGGGACGGTGCATGGGGACAGGGGAGGACATCTGTGCTGTTCATTATCCACTGTAGTATTGCTTGAATTGATTGCAATGATATGTGTTTTCTTGATTAAATTTTATTTTGGGGAAAATATGTGAATTTTATTTTAAAAAACGAAACAGTGCTACTAGACTTGTAATAATATGAAAAACTATACCCTGTTTCTGTTTTCCCCATCCCTAATTGCTGTTCTCAAAGAGAAGCACTTTCAGCTCCTAAGTGTGATTTCTTATATTTCTTCAGTTTTTCCAAATCATGTTTATGTTGTTATTATTTGACACTTTTCAGATTTATATTTATATATTTTACTATGGCAAATAAGAATTTAACTCTCTTAGCACCACCAATATCTCTGATACTCATCACTCAGACACAAACTTCTCCTTACTCCTTCCTTGAAATATGTTACCATTTTGGTTAAATTCCCATTTAGTTGTTAATGTCTCAATACTTTAAAATACCTTAGGTATTTTGTAAATTTCATAATTTTCTTGGTTATGTTCTTTCATGAAGCTATATATCTTCCTGTTCCTTGTGAACTGTTTTTTTCCCTGATACAGAACTATTGACAAATTCATGGGACATCTCTCACATACGAACTTTTATTCTTATCCACCTTATGCCTAAGCAATATGTGATCATACCAGTCATCCTTACACCTATCAGTACCTCTGGTATGAATATTCTTGGCCTTTCTGATGGATCCAAGAATCATTTACAGGGTGACCTTTAGTCCACCTTGTGGGTGCAGGTTCTGAAACCACAAAGCATGCCTGATCTAATGGCTTTTCTTCTCTTTCCCAGTTCTGCCTTTTCAAGCCCTGTCTTTTACCAGAAAGAAGAGGAAATGACTGAATCCCAGGTAAATTTTAAGTAGTATATTTGTTCTCTGCCTTATTCTACAGTGTAGTTTAAAAGAATTATAGTAATCCATATAGTAAATTGGAAAATCCTCTATAGATAAAGCTTTTTCAGAGGAAATAGAGTTGGAAGATTAAGACCAGGGAAGAGTTAAAATATGGTAATGCAGGGATGCCTGGGTGGCTCAGTTGTTAAGGGTCTGCCTTAGGCTCAGGTCTTGGTCCCAGGGTCCTGGGATTGAGCCCCACACTGCTGCTCAGGCTCCCTGCTCACGCTTGGCAGGAAACCTGCTTCTCCCTCTCCCACTCTCCCTGCTTGTGTTCCCTCTCTCGCTGTCTCTCTATCTGTCGAACATCACTGTCTCTCTATCTGTCAAATAAATAAATAAAATCTTTAAAAAAAATATGGTGATGCAGAAAGGTGTTCATTCAGAGAGATTAAAGTTGGGCTTCAGTTTTCAATTTCATTATTATAGGTGAAACAAACTAGAGCAAAAAATTCATTACATAATTTGCATTGTAAATAAGGATTAAAATGAACTTTTCTTAGGAGAAGTAAGCTTTCCTTTGGTACCTAGGGCAATAAATATATTATAGTGTGACCTCTTGTAGTTGACAAACCCAGCTATTTTGATGATCTGTTTTGATAAAGGATAAAATAAAGAATATATGTTAAAATAGACAGCATTGGAAAGAATGCAAATGAAGATTATCAGAAAAAGGAATAAATTATCCCTTTCATTCAATGGAAGACCACACAACAATTTAAAAAAAAAATGGCAGATACTGGTTACTCACAACAATAAAGATAAATTTCACAAACATTGGAGTGAGCGAATCCAGAAACAAAATAGATGGTTCTATTTATATGAAGTTTGAAAGCTGGGGAAACTAATCTCTTGTGCTAGAAATCAGGATAGTAGTTACCCCTAAAAGGATGTTAACTGGGAAGGGATATGAGAGAATCTTCTGGAGTGCTGAAAATGTGGTTATTTTGACCTGATTACATAAATATTTAAATGTATAAAAATGTATCATGTTGTACACTTAAGATTAGTGCATCTTAGGGGCGCCTGGCTGGCTCAGTCAGTAGAGCATGTGACACTTGATCTTGCGGTTGTGAGTTTGAGCCGCACATTGGGTGCAGAGATTACTTAAAAATAAAATCTTAAAAAAAAAATTAGTGCATTTTACCACATTATTCTATATGTATCATACATAATTTTAAAGAATACTAGAATATCTGAAGAAATAGATGAGATATGTGTCTCTCAAATGACTCTACATAATTATATTTTTCAATGAGTATTTGCTACAGATTGGGCCACAGTCTAATAATTTCTGGTAAATTATTATAATTTTAGGCACTGAAATGTGAACAGAAAATATGTTTTATTTCGTTTACTGGTGTGTCTCCAGCCCCTAGGACATTCTATGCCTGGTATGCATAGTTTTTGTGAATATTTGTGGTTTTAGTGACTTGAATCCATGGTTCCTTGTTTATTTTACTCTTAAAGTAAGTGATATCGGGACGCCTGGGTGGCTCAGTCTGTTAAGCATCTGCCTTCAGCTCATGTCATGATCTCAGGATCCTGGGATCAAGCCCTGCATTGGAGGCCCGGGGCTCCCTGCTCAGCAAGATGTCTGCTTCTCCCTTGGCCCCTCCCCCCTGCTTATGCCCTCTCTCTCAAATAAATAAAAATCTTAAAAAAAAAAAAAAAAGTTGATGTCTGCCTCCTCTTCAAGGATAAGTCCTTTTCCTCAGAACTTCATCCTTCATACTTCCTTTGGAATCTTTCTCTTTACAGATTTATCCTGCACTCTTAGCTATTAAACATATCTCACTTTACTGCTATTTCACCCTCAGCTCAAAGCTTTCATATACTGAGATATATCTTTCTTTGATTATGTGTCCCAATTAGCAGCTTCTCTACTTATCCATTTTTTTCTTCAAACTCAGTTAATTTTCAAAGTGAACACTGTAACTTACAAAAGCAATAGATCAGGAATTAGAACATTACCCTAACAGCCATGAGATTTCTTCTGCACCTTTCCAAGGTCATCACCCCTATCCCAGGGCTAAGCACTATTCAACTTATATCACCACAGATTATCTCTGCCTAAGTTTGAACATTATTAATGTATATACTCTATGTCTGGCTTCTTTTGCCTAATACTATGTTTGTCAGATTCATGTTGAATTATTGCATGTATTTGTAGTTTGGTTAATTTCATTGCTTTATATTATTCAATTATGTGAATAAAATACAATTTTATTTATCCATTCTATTATTGATTGCCATTTAGGTAGTTTTTATTTGAGGGCAATTACAAATATTATTGCTATGAACTTTCTTGTGAATGTCTTTTGTTGCACATATGTACACATTCTTTTGTATGTAAACCAAAAGAATTGCTGAGTTATAGGTCACATACATAGGTTACCTTTTATTGATACTGCCAAGCAGTTTTCCAAAGTGGTTGTCCAAAATTTCACTTTAAAAGAAAGGAAAAGTCTGTGTTAATATCAGGTAAGATAAAAGTCAAACGTAAGCTTTAAACAAAAAGAACAGTGTTTTAAAATGGGTGCAATAGATAATAAAGATAAATAGTTTAGGACTGCTTCCTTATCAAATAACCTGCAGCAAATTTACTATAAGGAACACTGAAAATAAAAAGATACATATCAGTAGGGAAACTTTCATCTGTCTTAGCTCATGCTAGATGAGCTAGACAAAAAAATAAATATATATCTACCAATAATAATTTGATAGAGCTAATAGATTAAGATAGCTTATAGCCTGGAAACAGTTACTATCTCTTATTTGGATATGAAATAACCTAGAAACTGACCGTGTATTAGGTGTGAATAAAATTCAATAAATTTCAAAAGAGGGGTGCCTGGGTGGCTCAGTTGTTAAGCGTCTGTCTTCGGCTCAGGTCCTGATCCCCAGGTCCTGGGATCGAGCCCCGCGTCAGGCTCCCTGCTCAGCAGGAAGCCTGCTTCTCCCTCTCGCACTCCCCCTGCTTGTGTTCCCTCTCTCACTGTCTTTCTCTCTGTCAAATAAATAAAATCTTTAAAAATTGTCTTTTCCAAAGTAGAAACTATACATGGCAATAGTTCCACAATGCAATTAAATATGAAGTTAATAATAAAAGATTCAAAAAGAAAAACATTCACATGGAATTTTTTTTAACTAGCATAAGCAACTCAGATCAGTGGGGACATAAAAATTTGTTACAGAACATCTTGAAAAATAACAGAGGAAAACCTACAGGCTGAAAAAATATGTTAATAAACGTAAAAAAATGAGAGTAAATGAACAAAACACACCATTCTAGTAATTAGAAACAAAATGAGAAAATTAAAAAAGGAATTGGTAAGAATAAAGTTCAAGTCAGTGAGTTAGAAAAACACAAAATAGAACTAATAAAGAGCTGCTTCTTCCTCTGTCTCTCTTGTTTTTCTTCTTTATTATTTTAAAATCTAGGAAGAGGTAGGAGAAGTAGAATAAGCAGCCACATACCCAGCTCCCCAAATGAGCATGTTTTAATATTTTGTCATTTTGCCTCAGGATTTTTTTCAACAAAATAATCAGAATATTACAGATACTTTGTCCCCAGAGGCAGTCACTCTATCTGTATCCATAGAGTTCATGGTTTTATATTTTTACCACATAAATTTGTATATATGAACACTACTTTTTTTTTTTTTAAAGATTTTATTTATTCATGAGAGACAGAGGAGGAGAGAGTGAGAGGGAGAGAGAGAGAGAGGGAGAAGCAGAGGGAGAAGCAGGCTCCCAAGGAGCAGGGAGCCCGATGCGGGACTCGATCCCAGGACCCCGGGATCATGACCTGAGCCGAAGGCAGACGCTTAACGACTGAGCCACCCAGGCGCCCTATATGAACACTACTTAATGTTGCTCTGTGTTTTAGATTTTTTAAATAACTGGGAACCTGGGCGCCTGGGTGGCTCAGTAGGTTAAGCGACTGCCTTCGGCTCAGGTCATGATCCTGGAGTCCTGGGATTGAGTCCCACATCGGGTTCCCTTCTCAGCAGGGAGTCTGCTTCTCCCTGATTCTCTTCCCTCTCATGCTCTCTATCTCTCATTCTCTCTCTCTCTCAAATAAATAAATAAATAACTGGGAACCTGATGGACTTACAGTTTTGCAACTCATCTTTGTTTTCCACTCTACATTGTGTTTTCAGACTTATTCATGTTAATATATGTCTTTCTGACTTTATGTCCTTTTCCATTGTTTTGATTTCCTGTGTCAATCCCACACTATCTTAATTACCATATCTATTTTATAAGTCTTGATCTGATAATGCAAGTGAATCCTCCATCTTTTTCAGCATTGCCTTAGCTGTTTGTAGCTATTTATATTTCCTTATAAATTTTAGAATTAGTCTATTTCCACAATTAAAACTGCTGAGAATTTGACACTGAATTATGCTTACAAATATATTATCTGCAAATGAACAGTTTTATTCATTTTAAACCCTCATGCCCCCTTTTTTTTCTTGCCTAATTTTGATTGTTAAACATAATAGAATGTTGAATAGATGTGGTAGTGAGTGATCTTTGTCCCATATACTTAGGGGTATATATTCAGTAATTCATGAGTAAGTATGATAATTTGGTGTAGGTATTTTTCTAAATAATCTTCTGGTTCAAGGAAATTTCCTTTTTTTTTTTTAAAGATTTTTTTTTAATTTATTTATTCATGAGAGAGGAGGAGAGAGAGGGGGGTAGAGAGAGAGAGAGAGAGAGAGAAGCAGAGGGAGAAGCAGGCTCCCAAGGAGCAGGGAGCCCGATGCGGGACTCGATCCCAGGACCCTGGGATCATGACCTGAGCCGAAGACAGACGCTCAACCATCTGAGCCACCCAGGCACCCAAGGAAATTTCCTTTTATTCCTAGTCTGCTAAGAGTGTCATAAATTGGTGTTAAGTTTTGTCAAATACTTGTATATATGATCTTGATCAATGTTTTCTCCGTTTTTCTGTTAATTTTGTCAACTACAAAACTAACCCTGGTGGGTGTATACCCACTTGGGTATTTTTTTTTCCTGGAGAGTGAATACAGTAATTTATAATAAGGTATATTTGACAGATATCAGAACTTTTTTTTTTTTTAAAGATTTTATTTATTTGACAGAGAGAGACACAGCGAGAGAGGGAACACAAGCAGGGGGAGTGCGAGAGGGAGAAGCAGGCCCCCCCGCAGAGCAGGGAGCCCGATGCAGGGCTCGATCCCAGGACCCCGGGATCATGACCTGAGCCAAAGGCAGATATGCTTGACGACTGAGCCACCCAGGTGCCCCCAGAACTTTCTTGAAAGCAGATTTTTGTAGGTTGACGTCTGGCATTAGAAGTTAGGGTGGAACCAAGATATAAGTGCCTTGCAAACTTGTTTTATTTAGCAGAGTTCCTGTAGCGCCTACCACAAGTACTCAGTGAATGCTCTTTGGACAGAGATGTCCAAAACTATGAAGATGAATTTTGCCCAATGCCAGTGCTATTCTAGTAAAGTCAATTTTGTGCTTATAAATTCTTTAGAGAATTTGAACATTGTCTGACTCTCATTTACCTCCTCACATCTTACTCCATATTTTTTGTCCATTAACTTTATTCAGTGATTTCATATGTATAAGGGTCACAGAATTACTCATACTACACTGAGATGTGCATTAAAAATATAGTTTATTAAAAATATGTTCTGATACCCTTTATGAGTTCTGTTTAATAGAATGAAAAAAAGCTAGTTTTAAAGCAGTCTGGTTCGAAACTTAGTACATTAGTAAATTGTTTCTTTGAATAATTAGTCATTCAGATTCCCCTCTGTACCCCCATCCTCTATTAAGGTGGTGTCTGAGGTATGGAAAAAGATCTTTATAACTTGGGAAGGAGGATGGTCCCTGGTCCCTTCATGAATGTGAGCTGGCTGGTCTCCAGTGAATCTGCTTTAGCTGGCTCCTTTCTTTTGGCATTCTATAGCTGATGAATTTGTGTTATGTTTCATCTCAGTCATGGTACAAGAGCCTCTCCTTTTCAACTGTCCTCCTTTAGATCTTGCTCCCTCCATAGATTTCTTGAGTCTCTGTCATGTCCTTCAAAGAGTTTCTGGATTCCATATATCCCACAACCTGTGGGGCCCCCTTGTCTTCTGCAAGGGCCCTATCACACCCTACTCAGGATGTATGCTACAATGGGAACCAAAGGCTATTTAACGTCCTTCCAACTTGACCATGACACTTTGCCCTCTTAACTACTGCGTATCTGACTCCACCTTAATGTGCTGGAGTGTGGGGAGTTCTGAGCACATACTTAACATATTTAACTGCCTACCTTTCTATGTCCATGGTCTGTCTTTTCTCTCCCAGGCCTCCAAGGGGAAGGAGGTTTTCCTCTTCCAATTTACCCTCTTTTTCAGTAGAACTAAAATGGAAAAAGGGCACAAGAAATAGGGAAACCTAATATAGATACACATATTTGGAGTCTGTGTGAAGCCTGACATAGTATAAAGGAAGGCCATGGAAGGGCCCGGGATATTGATGACAAAGTGGATCTATTCAGAAGTAAGAAAATTAGGCACTAGAGAAAGAATATCCCATTTTGTACTTTTCTTGCCATATTATCTGTTTTTCATCTGGAAATAATAGGTTCATTTCTCCAGAAACATAGAGCAGAGTGCCTAGGAAAATTAAATTGACAAGCCTACTGTGTACTCCGCATTTGGCTAAGTCCTTTACTTGAGCTACTCATTTTTTCATGAGGATTTTAACTAATGTTTGGTGTCACTTCCTTTGAGTCTGAGGAACTTGCTTTATTATTTCTGGTGAGGCCAGCCTGCTGTGAATTCTCTGTTTTTGTTTATCTGGAAATATATTTCATATTCCTTTTCTTAAGGTGAAATTCACAGAATATAAAATAAATATTTTAAATCAAACGATTCAGTGGCATTCACTGTGCCATTCACAATGTTGTGCAGCCACCATCTCTATCTAGTTGCAAAACATTTTCATTACTCTAAAATAAAACCCCATGTTAAGCATTTACTCCCCCATCCCATTCTCCCCCTAGCCCTTGGCAACCACCAGTCTGCATTATGTCTCTATAAAATTGCCTATTTTGTATAATTCATATAAGTAGAATCATAAAATATGTTACCTTTTATGTCTCGCTTATTTACTATAATCAGCTTTATTTTTGAAAGATCACTTTGCTAGATATATGATTGTTAGTTGAGGGACACCTGGGAAGCATAGTTGGTTAAGCATCTGACTCTTGGTTTTGGCTCTGGTCATGATCTCAGGGTTGTGAGATCAAGCCCCGCCTTGGGCTCTGCACTGAGCGTAGTCTACTTGGGAATCTCTGTCTGCTTCCCTTCCTGCCTCCCCACCCCCCATGCATGCGCGTGCTCTTTCTCTCTCTCTGTAAAATAAGTAAATCTTTTTTTTATTATGTTAATCACCATACATTACATCATTAGTTTCTGATGTAGTGTTCCGTGATTCATTGTTTGCTGTACCACCCAGTGCTCCATGCAGAATGTGCCCTCTTTAATACCCATCACCAGGTTATCCCCTTCTCCCACCCAGCCCCTCTAGAACCCTCAGTTTGTTTTTCAGAGTCCATAGTCTCTCATGGTTCGTCTCCCCTTCCGATTTCCCCCCCATTCATTCTTCCCCTCCTGCTATCTTCTTCTTCTTTTTTTTTTTTTTAACATACACTGTATTATTTGCTTCAGAGGTACAGATCTGTGATTCAACAGTCTTGCACAATTCACAGCACTCACCATAGCACATACCCTCCCCAGTGTCTATCACCCAGCCCCCCATCCCTCCCATCCCCCACCACTCCAGCAACCCTCAGTTTGTTTCCTGAGATTAAGAATTCCTCATATCAGTGAGGTCATATGATACATGTCTTTCTCTGATTGACTTATTTCGCTCAGCATAATACCCTCCAGTTCCATCCACGTCGTGGCACATGGCAAGATTTCATTCTTTTTGATGGCTGCATAATACTCCATTGTATATATATACCACATCTTCTTTATCCATTCATCTGTCGATGGACATCTTGGCTCTTTCCACACTTTGGCTATTGTGGACATTGCTGCTATAAACATTGGGGTGCACATACCCCTTCGGATCCCTACATTTGTATCTTTGGGGTAAATACCCAGTAGTGCAATTGCTGGATCGTATGGTAGCTCTGTTTTCAACTTTTTGAGGAACCTCCATACTGTTTTCCAGAGTGGCTGCACCAGCTTGCATTCCCACCAACAGTGTAGGAGGGTTCCCCTTTCTCCGCATCCCCGCCAACATCTGTCATTACCTGACTTGTTAATTTTAGCCATTCTGACTGGTGTGAGGTGATATCTGATTGAGGATTTGATTTGGATTTCCCTGATGCCGAGCGATGTTGAGCACTTTTTCATGTGTCTGTTGGCCGTTTGGATGTCTTCTTTGGAAAAATGTCTGTTCATGTCTTCTGCCCACTTCTTGATTGGATCGTTTGTTCTTTGGGTGTTGAGTTTAAGAAGTTCTTTATAGATTTTGGATACTAGCCCTTTATCTGATATGTCATTTGCAAATATCTTCTCCCATTCTGTCAGTTGTCTTTTGGTTTTGTTGACTGTTTCTTTCGCTGTGCAAAAACTTTTTATTTTGATGAGGTACCAGTAGTTCATTTTTGCCCTTGCTTCCCTTGCCTTTGGCGATGTTTCTCGGAAGAAGTTGCTGCGGCTGAGGTCGAAGAGGTTGCTGCCTGTGTTCTCCTTTAGCATTTTGATGGACTCCTGTCTCACATTTAGGTCTTTCAACCATTTTGAGTCTGTTTTTGTGTGTGGTGTAAGGAAATGGTCCAGTTTCATTCTTCTGCATGTGGCTGTCAAATTTTCCCAACACTTTTTGTTGAAGAGACTGTCTTTTTTCCATTGGATGTTCTTTCCAGCTTTGTTGAAGATTAGTTGACCCTCGAGTTGAGGGTCCATTTCTGGGTTCTCGATTCTGTTCCATTGATATATGTGTCTGTTTTTGTGCCAGTACCATACTGTCTTGATGATGACAGCTTTGTAATAGAGCTGGAAGTCCGGAATTGTGATGCCGCCAGCTTTGCTTTTCTTTTTCAACATTCCTCTGGCTATTCGAGGTCTTTTCTGGTTCCATACAAATTTTAGGATTATTTGTTCCATTTCTTTGAAAAAAGTGGATGGTATTTTGATGGGGATTGCATTGACTGTGTAGATTGCTCTAGGTAGCATTGACATCCTCACAATATTTGTTCTTCCAGTCCATGAGCATGGAATGTTTTTCCATTTCTTTGTGTCTTCCTCAATTTCTTTCATGAGTATTTTATAGTTTTCTGAGTACAGATTCTTTGCTTCTTTGGTTAGATTTATTCCTAGGTATCTTATGGTTTTGGGTACAATTATAAATGGGATTGACTCCTTAATTTCTCTTTCTTCTGTCTTGTTGGTGTATAGGAATGCCACTGATTTCTGTGCATTGATTTTATATCCTGCCACTTCACTGAATTCCTGGATGAGTTCTAGCAGTTTTGGGGTGGAGTCTTTTGGGTTTTCCACATAAAGTATCATATCATCTGCAAAGAGTGAGAGTTTGACTTCTTTTTTGCCAATTTGGATGCCTTTTATTTCTTTCTGTTGTCTGATTACTGTGGCTAGGACTTCTAATACTATGTTGAATAGCAGTGGTGATAGTGGACATCCCTGCCGTGTTCCTGACCTTATTGGGAAAGCTCTCAGTTTTTCCCCATTGAGAATGATATTCGCTGTGGGTTTTTCATAGATGGCTTTTATGATATTGAGGTATGTACCCTCTATCCCTATACTCTGAAGAGTTTTAATCAAGAAATGATGCTGTACTTTGTCAAATGCTTTTTCTGCATCGATTGAGAGGATCATATGTTTCTTGTTCTTTCTTTTATTAATGTATTGTATCACATTGATTTGCAGATGTTGAACCAACCGTGCAGCCCAGGGATAAATCCCACTTGGTCGTGGTGAATAATCCTTTTAATGTACTGTTGGATCCTATTGGCTAGTATTTTGGTGAGAATTTTTGCATCCCTGTTCATCAAGGATATTGGTCTGTTATTTTCCTTTTTGATGGGGTCTTTGTCTGGTTTGGTGATCAAGGTATTGGTGGCCTCATAAAACAAGTTTGGAAGTTTTCCTTCCATTTCTATTTTTTGGAACAGTTTCAGAAGAATAGGTATTAATTCTTCTTTAAATGTTTGGTAGAATTCCCCTGGGAAGTCATCTGGCCCTGCACTTTTGTTGGGAGATTTTTGATGACTGCTTTAATTTCCTTAGTGGTTATAGGTCTGTTCAGGTTTTCTATTTCTTCCTGGTTCAGTTTTGGTAGTTGATACATCTCTAGGAATGCATCGATTTCGTCCAGATTATCTCATTTGCTGGCATAGAGTTGCTCATAATATGTTCTTATAATTGTTTGTATTTCTTTGGTGTTGGTTGTGATCTCTCTTTCATTCGTGATTTTGTTGATTTGGGTCCTTTCTCTTTTCTTTTTGATAAGTCTGGCCAGGGGTTTATCAGTCTTGTTAATTCTTTCAAAGAAGCAGCTCCTTGTTTTGTTGATCTGTTCTACTGTTCTTTTGGTTTCTAGTTCATTGATTTCTGCTCTGATCTTTATTATTTCTCTTCTCCTGCTGGGTTTAGGCTTTATTTGCTGTTCTCTCTCCAGCTCCTTTAGGTGTAGGGTTAGGTTGTGTATTTGAGACCTTTCTTGTTTCTTGAGAAAGGCTTTGCTATATACTTTCCTCTTAGGACTGCCTTTGCTGTATCCCAAAGATTTTGGACAGTTGTGTTTTCATTTTCATTTGTTTCCATGAATTTTTTAAATTCTTCTCTAATTTCCTGGTTGACCCATTCATTCTTCAGTAGGATGCTCTTTAGCCTCCATGTATTTGAGTTCTTTCCAACTTTCATCTTGTGATTGAGTTCTAGTTTCAAAGCATTGTGGTCTGAAAATATGCACGGAATGATCCCAGTCTTTTGGTACCGGTTGAGACCTGATTTGGGACCTAGGATGCAATCTATTCTGGAGAATGTTCCATGGGCACTAGAGAAGAATGTGTATTCTGTTGCTTTGGGATGGAGTGTTCTGAATATATCTGTGAAGTCCATTTAGTCCAGTGTGTCATTTAAAGTCTTTATTTCCTTGTTGATCTTTTGCTTAGATGATCTGTCCATTTCAGTGAGGGGGGTGTTAAAGTCCCCCACTATTATTGTATTGTTGTCATTGTGTTTCTTTGCTTTTGTTATTAATTGCCTTATATAATTGGCTGCTCCCATGTTAGGGGCATAGATATTTACAATTGTTAGATCTTCTTGTTGGATAGACCCTTTAAGTAGGATATAGTGTCCTTCCTCATCTCTTATTACAGTCTTTGGTTTAAAATCTAATTTGTCTGATATAAGGATTGCCACCCCAGCTTTCTTTTGGTGTCCATTAGCATGGTAAATGGTTTTCCACCCCCTCACTTTCAATGTGGGGGTGTCTTTGGGTCTAAAATGAGTCTCTTGCAGACAGCATATCGATGGGTCTTGTTTTTTTATCCAATCTGATAGCCTGTGTCTTTTGATTGGGGCATTTAGCCCATTTACATTCAGGGTAACTATTGAAAGATATGAATTTAGTGCCATTGTATTGCCAGTAAGGTGACTGTTACTGTATATTGTCTGTGTTCTTTTCTGGTCTATGTTGCTTTTAGGCTCTGTTTTTACTTAGAGGACATCTTTCAGTATTTCTTGTAGGGCTGGTTTCGTGTTTGCCAATTCCTTTAGTTTTTGTTTGTCCTGGAAGCTTTTTATCTCTCCTTTTATTTTCAATGACAGCCTAGCTGGATATAGTATTCTTGGCTGCATATTTTTCTCATTTAGTGCTCTGAATATACCATGCCAGTCATTTCTGGCCTGCAGGTCTCTATGGATAGGTCTGTTGCCAATCTAATGTTTCTACCATTGTAGGTTACAGATCTCTTGTCCCGAGCTGCTTTCAGGATTTTCTCTTTGTCTCTGAGACTCGTAAGTTTTACTATTAGATGTCGGGGTGTTGACCTATTTTTATTGATTTTGAGAGGGCTTCTCTGTGCCTCCTGGATTTTGATGCCTGTTTCCTTCCCCAAATTAGGGAAGTTCTCTGCTATAATTTGCTCCAATATACCTTCTGCCCCTCTCTTTCTTCTTCTTCTGTGATCCCAATTATTTTAATGTTTCATCTTATGGTTTCGCTTATCTCGAATTCTGCCCTCATGATCCAGTAGTTGTTTATCTCTTTTTCTCAGATTCTTTATTTTCCATCATTTGGTCTTCTATATCACTAATTCTCTTTTCTGCCTCATTTATCCTAGCAGTTCGAGCCCCCATTTTTGATTGCACCTCATTAATAGCCTTTTTGATTTCGCCTTGGTTAGATTTTAGTTCTTTTATTTCTCCAGAAAGGGTTTCTCTAATAACTTCCATGCTTTTTTCAAGCCCAGCTAGTATCTTTAAAATCATCATTCTGAACTCTAGTTCTGACCCCGTACTAATGTCCATATTGAGTAGGTCCCTGGCAGTCAGTACTGCCTCTTGTTCTTTTTGTTGAGGTGATTTTTTCCGTCTTGTCATTTTGTCCAGAGGAGAACAGATGAATGAGAGAACAAAATGGTAACAGGGTAACAACATCCACAGAAAATATACTCTAAACAAATCAGAAAAGACCTGAAACCAGGGGAAATGAAAGGGAAAGAAAGAAAAAAGAAAAAGATCAAAACAAACAAAAACAGAACAAAACAAAACAAAACAAAAACAGAATATGATCAGGCTGGTACATAGATCAATGCCACACACTGGATTTTGGGTGTATTTTGGTCTGTTCGAAGAAAGTGCCTCCCAAAAAAAGAAAGAAAAAATATATGTACAAAAATAAGGGTTAATACGATGAAGAGATGGAATATGATTGTAAAGATGAAAATTATAAAAGATTTTATAAAAGGAATTGATAAGAAGTTGTTTGAAAAAAGAAAGAAGAGGATTTAAAAGGAAAAAAAAAGAGAATGTGATCAGGCAGGAGACTAGAACAAAGCCATACACTAGATATTTAGGGTATATTTTGATCTGTTAGAAGAAACTGTATCTCAAAATTTTAAAGAGAAAACAACTTATATGCCAAAAGTAAGGGTAACTGCTATGAAGGGATAGAATATGAGTCTAAAAATGAAAAATAAAATGTTTTAAAAAAGGGATTGATAAGATGTTGGTTGAAAGACGGAAAAAGAAAAATTCAAAAAAATTTTAAAAATTGACGTTGAAAGACTAAAGAATCGTGGTTAAAAAAAAAAAACATGAATTCTATGTGCAGTATTCCTCTAGTGTTGGAGTTCTGCCGTTCTCATTGATCGGTAAACTTGGTCTTGGCTGGCTGTTCTTGCTGATCTGGGCGAGGGGCCTTTTGCCATGGTTCCCAAATGTTTTTGCCGGAGGCGGAATTGTCCCGCCCTTGCCAGTCCGGGGTAAGTAATCTGCTCGGGTTTGCTCTTGGGAGCTTTTGTTCCCTGCAAGCTTTCCGTTCAGCTTTGGAGGAGAGTGAAAATGGCGGCTTCCCAATCTCTACCGCGGCGGAGCCGAGAACTCGGGGCTCCACTCCTCAGTGAGCCCGAGAAAAGCAGTCAGTCACTCCTGTTTCCCCAGTCTCCGGCTGCACTCCATGCTCACCTGGCCTGTGACTGAGTGTTTCTATCTCCAGCACCCAACCCCGTGTGAATTCTCCAAACCCAGCAGATTCCTGCGGTGTGCTCCCGCACCGCTCCTCCCAGGGGAGGAAGGGGAGTCTCCCAGGATCTGCCCCTTGTTGGGTCCCTGCTGGAAGAGCAGTGGCCCGACTGTGCTGCGGATCACAGTTTATGGCAACCCTGAGCTGAGAGCCCACTCCTCTGCTCTGTCTCTGCAGCTGGCTTCCCCGCTCCGATACCTGGGAGCTCTGCCGTACTCAGGCACCCCCCGTCTTTCTGTGACCCCGAGGGTCCTGAGACCACACTGTCCCACGAGGGTTCCACCCCCTCTTTAGCCACTGGAGCAAGGTCCCTCAGCGGTGCCAACTTCTAAAAGTTCTAATTTTGTGCTCCACTGCTCTATCACTTGCTAGAAGCAGTGGCTGGAGGCCCCCTTCCCCCCGCCGTCTATCCTCCCGAATATCAAATATTGCCTTGGATTCACTTCTCTGCACGGTCCTACCTTCCAGAAAGTGGTTGCTTTTCTCTTGAGAGAGTTGTTGGTATTCTTTCGCTTGATCTCCTGTTGAGTTCGTAGGTGTTCAGTATGGTTTGATCCCTATCCAGCTGAATTCCTGGGACCAGACGAAATCCAGGTCTCCTACTCCTCCGCCATCTTGCTCCGCCCCCCAAATAAGTAAATCTTCTAAAAAAATATTGCTAGATAGTGTTTTTTCTTTAAGCATGTTGAATATATTGTCTCATTGCCGTTTGGCTTTCAGTGTTTCAGATGAGAAGTCAGCTGTTAAGTTTTATTGTGATCTGTAGATAATGGATTACTTTTCTCTTGCTGTTTATAAGGTTTTCTCTTTATCTTTACTTTCAGGATTTTTAAAGTTTTATTTTATTTTAAAACCGGTATAGTTAACCTACAGTGTTATATTAGTTTCAGGTGTATAATACAGTAATTCAATTCTGTATACTACTCAGTGATCATTATAAGTGTCTCTTAATCTCCTTCACTTATTTCACCCATCCCTCCATCCACTTCCCCTCTGGTAACCATTAGTATGTTTTCTATAGTTAAGAGTCTGTTTCTGGCTTTGTCTTTTTTTTTTTTTAAGATTTTATTTATTTGACAGAGAGAGATACAGCGAGGGAATACAAGCAGTGGGAGTGGGAGAGGGAGAAGCAGGCTTCCCGCCAAGCAGGGAGCCCGAAACGGGGCTCGATCCCAGGACCTGGAATCATGACCTGAGCCGAAGGCAGACACTTAAGGACTGAGCCACCCAGGCCCTCCCCCCTTTTTTTCTTTGTTTTGTTTCTTAAATTTCATATATGAGTGAAATCGTATGGTATTTGTCTTTCTCTCACTTGTTTCACTTAGTATTATACTCTCTGGCTCCATCCATGTTGCTACAAATGGCAAGATCTCATTCTTTTTATGGTTAAGTAGTATTCCATTGGATGGTCTATGTGTGTGTACTACATCGTTTTTATTTATCTATCAATGGGAAACGGGTTGATTCCATAATTTTGCTATTATCAATAATACTGCAATAAACATAGGGGTGCATATATCTTTTCTAATTAGTATTTTCTTAATCTTTGGGTAAATACCAGTAGGGTAGTAACTGGGTCATATGATAGTTTTTTAAATTTTTTGCAGAACGTACATAGTATTTTCCACAGTGCCTACAACAATTGCACAAGGGATTCTTTTTCTTTACATTGTTGCCAACACTTGTTGTTTCTTGTGTTGTTGCTCCCAGCCTATTACTAAGGCCACAGTCTGATTGTTGTGCATGGTTATCTTCCCCTCTCACCAGGGCAGGGGTCACTTTGGAGTGGTGTTGGCCCCTGTGAGGGCTGCTTACACACCGCCAGGCTTGTGGCACTGCTCTGGTTGGGCTCTCCTAAGAGCATATTGCAGGGGGCGAATCCACAGAAGTGGGTAGGAGGAGTTCAGAATGCATACTGTTAGCAAGGTTTGCCCGGCTCTGCTGTGTAAGGGGACCTGGAGCTGAGGCCTGGCTGGAAGGAGTGTGTCCGCAGAGGCATGTGGGCAGGGCACACTGTTAGCAAGTTAGGTAGCCAGTGTCGCCACTGTACTGGTTCTTGCTATTCCTGGAAAAGCCTCCCGAGGATCCCTGCCTCTCTAGCACACGCTCTGAGATTAGTAAACAAATCTCCCTCCCACAAATCTCCCTCCCGTATACCCTGGGAGTTTTTAAAACTGCTGTTTCTATGTTATATCTCTGTGGGGCTTTTTATGCTCTTTATGGGTAGGGGCTCAGTTTCCTCTCTCCAACTTCTCCCAGAGCTGAGCCTGCTGATTTTTAAAGTTCCAGGATTTGAGTCCCACTTACTTTTTTTTTTTTAAGATTTTATTTATTTATTTGACAGAGAGAGATACAGTGAGAGAGGGAACACAAGCAGGGGGAGTGGGAGAGGGAGAAGCAGGCTTCCCGCCGAGCAGGGAGCCCGCTGCAGGGCTTGATCCCAGGACCTTGGGATCATGACCTGAGCCGAAGGCAAACACTTAACCGTCTGAGCCACCCAGGTGCCCCTTGAGTCCCACTTACTGTAAGAACTTCTCAGTCTTAGCCCCTTTGGTTTTCAAAGCCAATATTCTGGGGAATTCATCTCACTGGACATCCCCAGTGAGAGTGTCTGTTTCTCTCCACTGTCTGTGCCAGCGGCATCCTTTCCCCTCGAATACAGTCCCGTGGGTCTGTTTAGTACCTGACCATGTCTCCACCCTTCCTACCCTATTTGATGGTGCCTCTTCTCTATATTTAGCTGTAGTGAGTTGTTCTGACATTTTCTGGGTTACTTACTGTCATGTGAGTTGTATTTGTAGGACAGGTGAGCTTAGTGTCCTCCTGCTCCACCGTCTTCCCTGGAATTCTACTTTTAGCCTCTTGATTATGATGTGTTTAGGTTTGTATCTGCATGTTCATCCTGCTTAGGGTTCTTTGAGGGTTTTGGATTTCTGTATTAGGGGGTTTTTAAAAATCAAAAACTAGGAAGTTTTCAGCCATTTCTTTCAATGTTTCTCTGTTCTTTCCTCTCTGATGTTCATATATTCATATGTTCATGTGATTATTGCTGTTTCACATTTCTCTAAGTCTACGTTCATTTTTTAAATTTTTCTTTCTTCCTTAGATTGCATATTTACTTTTGATCTCTTTCTAAGCTTGTTGATTTTTCTTCTGCTAACTCAGATCACCATGCAACTCTGACAGAGCCTTAGCCAGGCCAGTGGAAAGTTGCTGACCAAAGCTCTCCCATTAGAAGAGTCTCATATCAGGTAGAAATGGTTCAGGCTCTAATACTCTCACTGTTAGTCTTGGCTGGGAGTAGCTTGGGAAGATCATGGTCTCAGCATGAACTCAATAGTAGAAGCAAAGATGAACAGCTGGAGGATGTTCACCAACTATGCTTCTCAAAGCTGGTTCTCTCGAAGGAGATCTAAGAACATACCTCCATGGTTGCTTCAAAGATAGTACTTTGAAATGCTCTCTGTCTGGCATGAGCATTTTTATCTGTCTCTATAGATTTGCCTATTGACGGCTTATGACAGCAATCCTAGATAACAGATGCTTAAACAAGACAGAATTTTATTTGTCCCTCATGTAGAAGTTCAGGTACCAACAAACAGATCTAGTCTTCTATCTCCAAGGAATAGGGAACCAGAATCCTTCTATATCATTGCTCTTTCTCATTATCCTCTAATAGTTGGCTTCTGCTTCATTGACCCAAATGACTAGATTTGCCTGGTTATCACATTTCCTTACCATTCCACAGGAAGTAGGAAGACAGAAGAGGTATCTCATCCCTTTAAACTCACCGGTAGTTGCACATAATATTTCTACTTTCATCTCATTATCTAGAATATGACTGTATAAAAATACATAGATTCCAGGAATTGAAGAATGATAATTTTTTTCAGGAGGCCATGAGCCCAGCCAATACTTTGGAAAAGAGGAAGAATACATCCTGGGGTAGAAGAGTAATATTCTATGCTAAAGTAGCACACTATTATGGGATTTCTTCTTTTTCTTTTTAGATCATGTATATTTCATACTTCCTTTTATTTTATTGGAGTGTAATTCACAAGCTATTTCAGTTTCAAGTGTATAGTATATTGATTCAGCAATTCTTACATTATTCATTGTTCCCCATGATAAGTGGTTACACCATCAATCACTGTACAAGAAAATTACAAAATTATTCACTATATTTTCTATGCTGTACTTTTCATCTTTGTGACTTACTCATTCTATACCTGGGAGGTCATACGTCTTAATCCCCTCTATTCTCCCCACCCACCTACTCTCTGGCAACTACCAATTCCCTGTATTTGAGTCTTTATTTTGGTTTTTTTTAATATGTTCATTTGTTTTGTATTTTAGATTTCACATAGAAGTGAAACAGCTGATACTTGTCTTTCCCTCTCTTGCTTATTTCACTAAGCATAATACCCTCTGGATACATTTATGTTGTTTTTATGGCTGAGTAATATTCCATCATATTTGTATGTATGTATATATATCACATTTTCTTTATCCGTTCATCTATCAGTGGACACTGATATCTTGGCTATTATAAAGAAGGCTGCAGTAAACATAGGGGTTCATATATCTTTTTGAACTAGTGTTTGCATTTTGCATTTTGCTGTCCAGTTTTCCCAACACCATTTGTTGAAAAGACTGTTGTTTCCATTGGATATTCTTTCCTTTGTCAAAGATTAATTGACCATATAATTGTGGGTTCATTTCTGGGTTTTCTGTTCCATTGATTGTGTGTTTGTTTTTGTGCCAGTACCATACTTTTTTGATTATTGCAACTTTGTAATATAACTTGAAGTCCAGAATTGTGATGCCTCCAGCATTGCTTTTCTTTTTCAAGGTTGCTTTGTCTATTCTGGGTCTTTCATGGTTCCATACAAATTTTAGGATTGTTCTAGTTCTGTGAAAAACTGCTGTTGATATTTTGCTAGAGATTGCATTAAATGTATATTGCTTTGGGTAGTACAGACATTTTAACAGTATTTGTTCTTCCAATCTATGAGCATGGAATATCTATTTCTTTGTGTCATCTTCAATTTCTTTCATCAGTGTTTTATAGTTTTCAGAGTACAGGTCTTTCCCTCTTTTGGTTAGGTTTATTCCTAGGTATCTTAATTGTTTTTGGTACAGTTTTAAGTGGGATTCCTTGATTTCTCTTTCTGCTGCTTCATTATTGAAGAATAGAAATGCAACAGATTTCTGTAGATTTTGTATCCTGTGGCTTTACTGAATTCGTTTATCAGTTCCAGCAGTTTTTTTGTGGAGTCTTTGGGTTTTCTATATATATAGTATCATGTCATCTGCAAATAGTGAAAGTTTTACTTCCTCAATACCTGTTTGGATGCCTTTTATTTCTTTTTGTTGTCTAACTGCTGTGGCTAAGACTTCCAGTACTATGTTGAATAAAAGTGGTGAGAGTTGACATCCCTGTCGTGTTCCTGACAGTAGAGGAAAAGCTCTCAGTTTTTCCTCATTTAGGATATTTGTTGTGGGTTTTTCATATGTGGCGTTTATTATGTTGAGATATGTTCCCTCTAATCCTACTTTGTTGAGGGATTTTAGTATGAATGGATGCTGTACTTGGTTCAAATGCTTTTTCTGCATTTACTGAAACGATCATGTGGTTCTTATCTGTTCTTTTATTAATGTGATGTATCATGTTAATTGATTGGTGAATATTGAACCACCCTTTGCAACCCAGGAGTAAATCCCACTTCATCGTGATGAGTGATATTTTAAATGTATTGTTGGATTCAGTTTGCTAGTATTTTATTGAGAATTTTTTGCATCTATGTTCATCAGGGATATTGGCCTGTAGTTCTCTTTTTTAGTGATGTCTTTATCTGCTTTTGGTATCAGGGTAATTCTGGCCTCATAGAATGAATTTGAAAGTTTTCCTTCCTTCTCTACTTTTTGGAATAGTTTGAGAGGAATAGGTGTTAACTCTTCTTTAAATGTTTGGTAGAATTCACCTCTGAAGCCATGTGGTCCTGGACTTTTGTTTGTTGGGAGTTTTTTTATTACTGATTTTCTTTCTTTTCTGGTTCTTTATCTATTCAGGTTTTCTATTTCTTCCTGTGTCAGTTTTGGTAGTTTATATGTTGGAGGAATTTATCCGTTTCTTCCAGGTTCTCCAATTTGTTGGCATATACTTTTTCATAATTCTCTTATAATTATTTGAATTCGTGTGGTGTTGTTATTTCTCATCTCTCATTTGTGATTTTATTTATTTGGGTCCTTTCTCTTTTTAATTTTTTCAAAGACCCAGCTCCTGGTTTCAATGATCTTTTCTATTGTTTTTTTAGTTCCTGTATCTTTTATTTTTGTTCTAATCTTTATCATTTCCTTTCTTCTGCTGGCTTTAGGCTTCATTTGTTTTTCTTTTTCAAACTCCTTGTGGTGTAAGATTAGATTATTTGAGATTTTTCTTGTTTCTTGAGGTAGGCCATTTATCACTATAAACTTCTCTAACAGCTTTTGCAACATCCCCTAAATTTTGGACTGCTGTTTTCATTTTCATTTGTCTCCATATTTCCTCATTTGATTTTTTTTTAATTTCCTCATTGATTTCTTTGTTGACCCATTGGTTGTTTAATAACATGTTGTTTAGCCTCAGTGTTTTTGTTTTTCCCAGTTTTTTTTTTTTCTATTTTCATACTATTGAGGTTGGAAAAGATGCTTCATATGATTTCAGTCTTCTTAAATTTATTGAGACTTCTTTTGAGTCTAAATGTGATCTGTCCTGGAGAATTTTTCATTTCCCCTTGAACATAATGTGTATTCTGTTGTTTTGGGAAGTAATGTTCTGTATATATCTGTTAGGTCCATCTGGTCTAATGTGTCATTCAGAGCCACTGTTTCCTTGTTGATTATCTGTCTGAAGGATCTATCCATTGGTGTAAGTGTGTTGTGGTTGTTAAAGCCTTTTCTACTACTGTATTATTATCAAATGTTCCCTTTATGTCAATTTCTTTTATATATGTTTTGGGTGCATAGATATTTACAATTGTTATATCCTTCACTTGGATTGATCCCTTTATCATTATGCAGTACCCTTCTTTGTCTCTTGCTAGTCTTTAAGTCTGTTCTGTTTTATGAAAGTATTGCTATCCTAGCTTTTTTTTTTTTTGACTTCTATTTGCATGGTATATGTTTTTTGATCTGTTCACATTGAGTCTCTTTGTTTCCTTAGGTCTGAAGTGAATCTGATAGGCAGCAAGCATATAGATAGATACTGGGTTTTTTATCAATTTAGTACCCTGTGTCTTTTGATTGGAGCATTTATTCTCCATTTAATAGGATTATTGATAGGTATGTACTTATTTCCGTTTTGTTAATTGTTTTCTTATTTTTGTAGCTCTTCTGTTTTTTCTTCTCTTGCTCTCTTCCCTTGTGGTTGGATGGTTGCTGTTATGCTTGGGTTTTATTCCCTTTATTTTTTGTATAGGTATTATATTGATTTTGTGGTTACCCCCTGGGTTCATATGTAACATCTTTTGTGTATAGCAGTGTATATTAAGTTGTTGCTTGAGTTTGAGCACATTCTAAAAGCACTAAGTTTTTACTCCCCCTCCACATTTTATGTATATGATGTCATATTTTACATCTTTTTCTTTTGTGTCCCTTGACTAATTTTCATAGATGTAATCGATGTTGCTACTTTTGTGTTTTAATTTCTGTACTGGCTTTTTAAGTGATTAACCTACTACCTTTATTATATGTTTGCTTTTATATGTGAATTTTTTTCTTACATAATTTCCTCACTCCTAGTTTTGGCCTTTTCTCTCCACTTAAAAGAGTTCTCTTTAACATGTCTTGTAGAGATGGTTTAGTGGTGATGAACTCCTTTAACTTTTTTTTTTGGTCTGGGAAACTATCTTTTTTTTTTTTTTAATTTTATTATGTTAGTCACCATACAATACATCATTAGTTTTTGATGTAGTGATCCATGATTCATTGTTTTCGTATAACACCCAGTGCTCCATGCAGTATGTGTCCTCCTTAATACCCATCACCAGGCTAACCCATCCCCCCACACCCTCCCCTCTAAAACCCTCATTTTGTTTCTTGAGTCCATAGTCTTTTTATGCTGAATGATAACCTTGCTGTGTGGATTATTCTTGGTGTAGGTTTTTCCCTTTCAGCACTTCGAATATTTCATGCCACTTTCTTAATGGCCTGCAAAGTTCCTGCTGAAAAATCAGCTAATAGCCTTATGAGGTTTCCCTTGTATGTAACACTTCTTGTCTTTTGCTGCTTTAAAATTCTCTCTTTATCAACTTTTTGCCATTAAAACTGTGTGTCTTGGTGTGGACCTACTTGGGGTCATCTTGTTTGGGGCTCTCTGTAGCTCCTGAACTTGGCTCTTTCCTTCCCCACATTAGGAAAGTTTTCAGCTATTACTTCTCCCAAGTTTTCTGCCCCCTCATCTCTCTCTTCTCCTTTTCAGATACCTGTAATATAAATGTTATTTCTCTTAATGACCTTGCAGAGTTCCCTTAACCTATTATTCTGCATCTGCTGCTTTTTTAAATCTCTCTTCTTCACTTTTCTTCTTCCTTCCTCTTCCTCTCCTCCTCCTCCACCTCCTTCTTCACATTATTATTATTTTGCTGTTCACCTTGTTTCATTTCTCCCAGATCATTGCTCCATTCTGCATTCTCTAATCTGTTAATTCCTCCTAGTATATTTTTTATATCAATTGTTGAATTCTTCAGCTCTGACTGGTTCTTTTTCATATTTTCTATCGCTTTACTGAATTCTGAGTTCATCCACTCTTAATGTCCAGTCAGAATCTTTATGATCGTTACTTTGAATTCTTTATCAGGCATATTGCTTATTTCCCTTTAGTTTAGCTTTTTTACTCTTGATTTTGTCTTGTACGTTCATTTGGGACATATTCTATCTCTTTTTGTCTTATTTTCTGTGTATGTTTTTTGTGTATTAGGTAGGCCAGCTACATCTCCTTATCTTGAAAGTTGAGGACTTATGAGAAAAGGTCCTGTGGTTCCCTGTAATGCAATCCTTACTGGTGACCAGAACCAGGTCCTCCAGTGGTGTCCCCTGTGTAGGCTTCATGCTCTCTCCTGTTGTGCCTGAGCTGTATTTGCCTTCAGCCAAGCTAGTTGCAATGATCTGCTTTGCTTTTGAGATTTTATTTATTTATTTAATAAATAAGAGCACAAGCAGGGAGAGTGGCAGAAGGAGAGGGATAAGCAGGCTCCCCACTGAGCATGGAGCCTGATGTGGGCCTCAATCCCAGGACCCTGGGATCATGGCCTGAGCCAAAGGCAGACACTTAACCAGCTGAGCCACCCTGGTGCCCCCTGCTTTGCTTTTTGTGGGCACACTGAGCAGGATTTGCTCCCTGAGTCATTGAGGGACCTGGCTGCCACCAACATGGGCTTGTTGGTGGGTAGGGCCAACTTTTAGCCTACCTGTCTACAATTAGCCTATCACAGCTGTAGGTGCACTGAAGGGCAGGGTTTGCTCCCTGTACAATGAGCTAAGAGACCCTGCTGCAGGAACTGCATGTGCACTGGTGTGTGGGGTTATTGGTCCTCCTCCCCAAGGCAGGAGTCAGTTGGAGCGGCACAAGTCTGTCCAGGGCTACCTGCCAGGGTGACGAGGTAGGAGCTGCTTTAGAGAGATGCATGCTGAGGTGGATGAGTTGGATGGGGAAGGTTGGCATGTGGACATCAGGTGGGGGCACACAGTGCTAGCAGGGTAGATGGAGAGGGTTAGTGTTTGTCTGCTTCATTATTCATGTTTAAAACGTCAACTTTTAGGGACGCCTGGGTGGCTCAGTCAGTTAAGTGTCTGCCTTCAGCTCAGGTCATGATCCCAGGGTCCTGGGATGAAATCCCGCATCCTCTCTCTCTGACACATAAATAAAATCTTTTTTAAAAACGTCAACTTTTAAATATGGAGATTTATGTATGTAAGTCCTAGATTTCTCATTTTAAGACTATATTTTCATGTTTACAAAATTATTTTTCTTAAGTGTTTTCAAGATTATTTTAATGATTTCTTTTTGAATTCTCTCACTCTTGAGCTGGGTGCAGTTAGGATTTTCTTGCCAAATCTGTGGTGTTGGTTTTTAAATTTTATTTACTAGTTTATTGATCCATCTTAGGAGAAATCTGAGGCTGAGGCAGTATTATCAAGAATTCATCTTATATGCTTCTGTCCTTCAGTGTGATTAGTGAAACCATTTTGCTGATCCCAGCTTTCTGCATTATGTTTTTTCCTCAGTCCTACTTCTTAACCAGGTCCTTTGTTCAAGCTTAGTTTGGTCATTATCCCAGTTAGGGGAATTCCCAACAACTCCCTGAATTTCAGGGTCTTAAAAATTTGACATTTTGCTTTCTTTTTTAAATAATTCTTTCTTCAGCTTTATTAAGATATAATTTACACATAATACTGTGTTAGTTTAAAGTGTACAGTGGTGGGGCACCTGGCTGGCTCAGTCAGCAGAGCATGCAACTCTTGATCTCAGAGTTGTGAGTCTGACCCACACATTGGGCATAGAGCTTACTTAAAAAATAATAAATGGTGTTGATTTGATGTATTTGTGTATTACAAAATTATTACCTCCATAGGATCAGCTAATATCTCCATCCTGTCACATAATTACCATTTCTTTCTGTGTTGAGAACATTTAAGACCTACTCTCTCAGCAACTTCCAAGAGTACATTGTTCTTAACTGTAATCACCTTGCTCTGTACATTAAATACCTAGAAATTATTTACCTTATAATTAGAAGTTTATGCCGATTGACCAACATTTCACATTTATACCCATTCCCACACTTCCCAGCCTCTGGTACCACCACTCTACTCTGTTTCTAAGAGTTTGGCTTTTTAAGAGTTCACATATGAGTGAGATCATAGAGTATTTGTCTTTCTCTGTCTCACTTACTTCACTTAGCATAATACCCTCAGGATCCACCCAGTGTTGCAGATGGCAGGACTTCCTTTTCTCATGGCTGAGTAAACTCCTGTGTGTGTGTGTGTGTGTGTGTGTGTGTGTGTGTGTACATACCACATCTTCTTTATTTATTCATCCTTAGATATGTAGGTTGTCTCCATATCTTGGCTATTGTGAATAATGTTACAGTGAACATGGGAGTGCAGATATTTTTTCAAGATTCTTATTTTATTTCCTTTGGACATATACCCAGAACAGAATTGCTGGACCATATGGCAATTCTATTTTAATTTTTTTTTAAAGATTTTTATTTATTTATTTGAGAGAGCGAGAATGAGAGAGAGAGAGAGCACATGAGAGGGGGGAGGGTCAGAGGGAGAAGCTGACTCCCCGCCGAGCAGGGAGCCCGATGCGGGACTCGATCCCCGGACTCCAGGATCGTGACCTGAGCCAAAGGCAGTCGCTTAACCAATGAGCCACCCAGGCGCCCTCTATTTTTAATTTTTTAAGGAACCTGCATACTCTTTTGCATAGTGGCCATATCACCAAAGTGCACAAGGGGTCCCTTTTCTCCACATGCTCATCAACTCTTAGTCTGTTTTCTTTTTGATGATAGCCATTCTAACAGATGTAAGATGATACCTCATTGTGGTTTTGGGGTAATCATCATTTCTCTTATGACTAGTGATGTGATATATCTTTTCATATACCTTTTGGCCATTTGTAGGTTTTCTTTGGAAAAATGTCAGTACAGGTCTCTGGTCAATTTTTAACGAGATTGTTTGATGTTTTGCTATTGAAGTGTATGAGTTCTTTGTATATTTTGGATATTAATCCCATATCAGATACATGTTTTGCAAATAATTTCTCCTATATTCTATTGATCACCTTTTCACTTTTTTATTGTTTCCTTTGTTGTGTAGAAGCTTTTTAGTTTGCTCTTGTCTCACTTTATTTTTGCTTTTTGTTGCTTGTGCTTTTGATGTCATATCCAAAAACTCATTGCCAAAACTAACGTCAAGGAGCTTTTTCCCTATGTTTTCTTTTAGGAGATTTATAGTTTCTGGTGTTGTATTTAAGTTAGTAACCCATTTTGAATTAATTTTAGTGCATGTTGTACTAGGGGTTCATTTTCATTCTTCTGCGTGTGATTATCCAATTTTCCCAGCACCATTTATTGAAGAGGCTGTCCTTTCCCCATGAGTATTTTTTACTCCCTTGTCAAATATTAATTGACCTTGTATGCATGGGTTTATTTCTGTACTCTTGATTCTGATTGGCCTATATGTCTGTTTTTATGCCAGTACCATACTGTTTTAATGCCAGTACTATACTGTTTTAAGTATTGTAACTTTGTATTATAGTTTGAAGTCAGGAAAGGTGATTCCTCCAGCTTTGTTCTTTCTCAGGATTGTTTTGGGTATGTGGGGTCTTTTGTGGTTCCATACAAATTTTTTTTCTATGTCTATGGAAAAATTGGAATTTTTTTTTTTGAGTACTAAATCTGGTTTTATTTACCCAGACCATGTGGTACTTCCTTTAGTAAACTAAGAATTTATAGACATTAGAAATAGAGGTTTTATTGTGTAAACTTAGAATGTGCAATCATGAACACATGACAGAAATAACGTGGAGGGAAATGGCTGTGGTATTGTTCCCTTAAATTCTCCCAGGACCATTGCACATTGGGAATTTTGATAGGGATTTCACTGAATCAGTAGATGGCTTTAGGAAGTAAGCACATTTTAACAATATTAATTCTTCTGATCCATGAACATGGGATATCTTTCCATTTGTTTGTGTCTTCTCCCATTTATTTCATCAGAGTGTTGTAATATTTACTATACAGATCTTTCACATCCTTGGTTAAATTTATTCCAAAGTATTTTACTGTTTTTGATGGTATTATGAATGGGATTTTATTTCATATTTTTACAGATATCTTGTTAATGTATAGATGTAACTGATTTCTGTATGTTGATTTCATATCCTGCAACTTTACTGAATTCACTAATTAGTTCTAACAGTTTTTTGGTGGAGTCTTTAGGAGATTTTTTTATATGTAAGGTCAAATCATTGGCAAACAAAGACAGTTTTACTTCTTTCTTTTCTCTTTGGATACCTTTTATCTCTATTTCTTGCCTGATTGCTGTGGTTAGAACTTCCAGGACTGTGTTGAATAGGAGTGATGAGAGTGGGCACCTTCACCTTGTTACTGACCTTTTACCATTAAGTATGATGTTACCTGTAGGCTTGTCATTTATTCATTTATTATGTTCAGATATTTTACTTGAATACTCATTTTCTTGAGAATTGTTATTGTAAAATGGTATTTTTCTCTACCTTTTTTCTGCACCTATTGAGATGATCATATGGTTTTATCATTCTGATAATGTGGTGTATCACATTTATTGATTTGCATATGTTGAACCATCCTTGAATCCTAGGAATAAGTCCAACTTGATCATAGTGTATGATCCTTTTAATGTGCTGTTGAATTTGGTTTGCTAATATATTTGGCTTGCTATTATATTGGCCTATAGTTTTCTAATGTCCTTACATGGTTTGGTATCACAGTATAGCTGGTTTCATAAAATGAGGTTGGGAGTATTCTTCAGTTTTTAGAAAAATTTCAGAAAAATTTTTGCCAGTTCTTCTTTAAATGTTTGCTGGAATTCACCAGGAAAACCATCCAATCCTGGCTCTTCTCTTTTGGGAGATTTTTGATTACCCATTTAATCTCTTTTCTTGTTATGGGTCCGTTCAGATTTTGTTTCTTCATGATTTGGTCTTGGTAGGTGGTATGTTTCTAGGAATTTATCTATTTCTTTTAGGTTATTCAATTTGTTGGTGTATAATTGTTCATAGTAGTCTCTGACGATCGTTTGTATTTCTGTGGTATGAGTTGTAATGTCTCCTCTTTGAGTTCTGATTTTATTCGACTCTTCTAATTTTTTTATGTCTGTCAGAAAAATCCTAGCCCTTAGTTTCATTGATCTTTTCTGTTGTTTTCTTGGTTGGTGTTTATTTCTGCCCTGGTCTTTATTTCCTTACTTCTGCTAACTTTCAACTTGGTTAGTTCTTTTTCCTAGGTCCTTGAAGTGTACAGTTATGTTTATTTGTGATCTATGTTTTTTTCTTAATGTGTGTATTTATTGCTTTTAACTTCATTTTAGTACGAATTTGCTATATCCCATACATTTTGGTATATTGTGTTTCCATTTTCTTTTAGGTATATTTTAATTTCCCTTTTGATTTCTTCCTTGACCCCACTGATTGTTGGGTGTGGTGTTTAATTTTCACTTATTTGTGATTTTTCTAGCTTTCCTCCTGTTATTGTTCCCTAGTTTCATTCCATTTTGGTCAGAAAAGATACCTCATATGATTTCAGTCTTCTTCAATTTACTAAGACTTGTTTTCTGACCTATCAAAAGATCTGTCCTGGGGAATGATCATTGTACATTTGAGAATAATATGTATTCTGGTGCTTTTGGATGGGATATTCTGTATGTCTTTTAGGTCTATTTGTTCTAAAGTATAGTTGAATTCCAGTGTTTCCTTATTTGATTTTCTATCTGGATGATATATCCATGATTAAAAGTGAAGCCCCCTACAATTCTTACATTGTCGTCTAGTTCTCCCTTCAGATGTTAATATTTGCTTAATATTTAGGTGCTCCAATGTGTGTGTATATGTATTTATGATTGTTATATCTTCTTGATGAATTGATTTTTTTTTATCATTTTATAATGACCTTCTTTGTCTCTTGTTAATGGTTTTTAGTTTAAAGTCTGTTTTGCCTGATATAAGGATAGCTACCTTAGGTTTCTGCATGTGTGGAGAATCTTTTATCGTAACTTCTCTTTGAACCTATATGTGTCCTTAAAACTGAAGTGAGTCTCTTGTAGACAGCATGTAGTTGGGTCTTATTTTTTATCCATCCAAACACTCTATGACTTTTGATTGAAGAATTCATCCACATTTGGAATAATTATTAATAGGTAAGAACTTATGTCATTGTATTCATAGTTTTCTGGCTATTCTTTAGTTCTCCTGTGGTTTTCTTCTCTCTTGCTGTTTGCTTTGGTGAATGATTTTATGTAATGGCATGCTCTGATTCCCTTCTTTTTATCCTCTGTGTATCTGCTGTAGGTTTTGCTTTATGGTTACCATGAGGCTTACATAAAACACTTTATGGATATTCTATTTTATGCTGGTGACAACTTAACTTTAATCACAGACAAAAATAATCTATTTTTTACTCCCCTTTTTAATGTTTTTGATGTTGCAGTATTGTATTCATTAACAAGCTATTGTAGCTATCGTTATTTCTTAAATTTTTTAATTTAAATTCAGTTAGCCAACATATAAGTACGTCATTAGTTTTTGATGTTCTTGTCCTTTAACCTTTATACTAGAGTTAAGTGTTTAACACACCACCATATTATAGTATTAAAGTTTTCTGAATTCATCTATATATTTACTTCTACCAGTGTGTTACATACCTTTGTCTTCATGTTACTAATTAGTGTCTCATTTCAGCTTGAACTTCTTTCAGCATTTCTTGGGAGATCGTTCTAGTGGTGATGGACTCCCTCAACTCTTGTTGGGAAAAATCTTTCTCTCTTCTTCATTTCTGAAGGACAACTTTGGTGGATAGTGTATTCTTGGTTTGTGGATTTTTTCCTTCAGTACTTTGAATACATCATCCTGCTCTCTCCTGGCCTGTAAGATTTCTGCTGAAAAATCTGTTAGCCTCATGGGGGTTCTCTGTAAGTTACAAGCTTCTTTTCTCTTGCTGTTGTTAAGATTCTTTTTGTTTTTGATTTTTATGTGTCTTGGAGAAGATTTTTTTAGAATTGAGTTTGGTGACCTTTGAGCTTTATGAACTTGGATATCAAAATCTCTCTCCAGATTTGGAAGTTTTTAGGCATTATTTCTTTAAATAGGCTTTCTGCCCTTTTTCTCACTCTTCACATTCTGAGATTCTCATAATGTGAATGTAGTTTCGTTTGATGATGCACCATAATTCATATAGACTTTCTTCACTCTTTCTCCTCTGACTAGGTAATTTATATTTCCCGTCTTCTAACTCACAGATTCTTTCTTCTGCTTAATCCATTGTGCTGTTGATGCTCTTTAGTGCATTTTCATTTCATTTATTGTATTTTTCTGCTCCAGAATTTGTTTGGTCCTTTTTTTTTTTTTTAATTTTATTACATTGTTAGTCATCATACATTACATCATTAGTTTTTGATATAGTGTTCCATTGTTTGGTTCTTTTTTTATGATTTCTTTGTGAAATTTATCATTTTATTCATGTATGTTTTCCTAATATCATGTTTCTGCATTTTTTCATAGCTCTTTGAGTTTCCTTAAAACAGCTATTTTGAATTCTTTATTGGAAAAATCACATTTCCATGTCTTTGAGATCAGTTACTGGTAGATTATTTTGTTCCTTTTGCAGTATCTTGTTTCCTGATTTTTTCATGGTTCTTGAAGTTTTGCATTGCTATCTTTGCATTTGAAGTAGCTCTCCCCTCCTCCAGTCGTTAACTACCTTCAGGAGAGAAATAACTTCCATCAGCACTGCTAGGGATTCTGAGGCTTTCTCAGAACTTCTATCAATACACCTGCCCCACTATTCTTGCTCTCTCTTGTGGCAGAATTCTTAAGCTTGTATGCCTTTTCTTGATCCTGTAGCACACCAGGGTGCTTGCTTACAGCCTCTTTTTTGTTTTTCCAAAGGTGGCACTAAAGCTCACGTTTGTGGTCTCTCCCTGGCCTGCATTCAGACTAGCTCTCTGCTACAGGGTGGGAGTTTGTAGGGGTGTGGTCTGCAGAGCTCTGAGGGTGCCCATGGGGGAGGGGATCTCTAGGCAAAGTACATGGAGCAGCTCATGAGCAGGCTTCTTAGTGGAGTTTGCAACACAGTAGGATCTGGATCCCTTTAATGCCTTATGAGACTCCTATCTCCTCTTCAACCGGATTCATTCTACCCTCCAGTCATGCAGCTCAGAATTCAGTACTCTAGATGGGGTGAGAAGAAGTGAACCACTTTGGCACTGTCCCACACAGCTAGGAAACCGAGTGCTCACTCATACATTCTCACTTTCCTCCACAGATAAGTTCATTGACCATGAACATCTTTCATGGTCCTAAGCTGTGCTGCCTTGGGAGACAGGTGATGAGTAAAATCAAACTGTTCCTCTTACCCTCTGTGATGGGTCCAAACTCATATTTTTTGCTCCCAGCAATACGTTGGAACTTCTCTGCTGCGGACTGGATTTCCACAAAAGTTCTCTTACCCACGAATGATTGTCTAAGACCACTTTTTCCAAGGGTTCTGGACCACAACCAAGAGGGGTAGAGTTGGTTCATGGATCATTACAGAATCCACACCTGGGGTTGAGCTCTTATATGTCTGTTACCCAATGCATGAGTAGGCAAGTCTCCTCCTTAGTCTCTTGGTGTATGGTGCTCTATCCAACAGCTCCCACAAAGGTACTTTTGTCCATAGATGGAAACCAAATTGTTGTTGAGGCAGGAAAACAAATGGGGGATGTCTTATTCAGGCATATGGCCTTTGGTTTCTTAAACCAGTTTATTTCAAAGACCTTGATATTTATTAGATAGGATTCCAAAAGAGGATTTCAGTCCCACAGCCTACTCTGAACCCTTTGTGTTAGTAGATGTTCATGTTCATAGGGTCCTTTTATTTATTTTTTATTATTTATTTATTTTTTAAGACTGTATTTATTTATTTGACAGAGACACGGCGAGAGAGGGAACACAAGCAGGGGCGGTGGGAGAGGGAGAGGAGAAGCAGGCTTCCCGCCGAGCAGGGAGCCCGATGCAGGGCTCGATCCCAGGACCCTGGGATCACGATCTGAGGTGAAGGCAGACACTTAACAACTGAGCCACCCAGGGCCCCCCTTTTATTTATTTTTTAATATCTTATTTATTTGAGAGAGTACAAGCTGGGGAGAGAGGCAGAGGGAGAGGGAGGAACAGACTCCCTGCTGAGCAGGGAGCCCGATGTGGGGCTTGATCCCAGGACCCTGGGATCATGACCTGAGCCAAAGGCAGATGCTTAACCGACTAAGCCACCCAGGCGCCCCTCATAGGGTCCTTCTAGACCTACAAAAAAATTCTTAAAAATACTGATTGTGAATTAGCTCCTGGTGATTTCTTTTTATCTCACCCAGTCTCTCCTAGAAATTCCTCAAAGCATAGGAAATTTGGACAGATCTTTGTTCTGTTGCTGTTGAAGATTTTTTTTCTTATGTTTATACTCTTTTGAATGTTTCAGTTTTTAATTAGGAAGATTGCATTATATTTCTATATATAAATCATATTGCTCTCATGAAACTTGTCACCAGCATCTCATTTCTGGAACTTATTCTAAAGTTTTCTTGATACTGTTTTCTCATGGTTCTAGTTGTAATTCTAGTTCAGACCATTTAAAAAACTTTCTTAATGAATCTTTTTTTTTAATTTATCTGTTATTTGTATGCTACTGTCTGTTCTTTTTAATATATGGGAACTTTGTTAACACTCATATCCCATTTTCATGGCTTCAGACACTTATTGTAGGCTTATGAACAATACAGCCTCATTTTTCTAGATTTCTCCTGATCTAATGAATAGTACATCCAGCTGCTACTGTACTTCAAATTGTGCATTTCATTCTCTCCCTGCTTCTGCTTCCATCCAAATCCAGTTTTCATTTTCTCCTGCCTCAGTGAGTCACAGGCATCTAGTGAGTTCCCAAACCAGTTGAGTAAAGTTGTATATTCCTCCCTTTTCCACACTCAGTATAAATTGGTGCCCGAGATCTCTTTAACCCATGGTAGGTATTAAAGATACGTGCTTCCTGATTCTGTGAATGAACATAAACTGACAGAATATTGTTAATATGTTGTTGTTGTTTTTAGAAAATAACAAAACCAGGTAAATTTTTAAATAACCTCTTACCTTTGGATACTATGAGAACATGGTTCAGTATGTTTTGTCCACATCATTTAAAATGGATGACTTCAGATTGAGTAGGAGTATGTTGTTACAGGGAACAGTGACATTCAAAGATGTGGCTATTGACTTCACCCAGGAAGAGTGGCAGCAGTTGGATCCTGCTCAGAGGAACCTGTACCGGAATGTGATGCTAGAAAACTATAACAACTTAATCACAGTGGGTAAGGGTAGTTTCTTGTATAACTCAAATTCTGGGAGTAAAGTACCTTTTTTCCCCCAAATTTCTGAAATGTGTGGAACCTTTAAATGTTAGAGTGAATTTGGCCTTTAGGTGCCTTTACTCACATGAATGTGGGTGCTGCAGCTTTCAAAACAAAAGGTCATCCTTGCTTATGTTTCAGGGGCAGTATCCCCACAAACCATGTCCTTGTCCTTCAGAAAGCCTGATTTCCCTGGGCCAGTGTCAATTCTTGAATGATTTTTTTGTTCCTGGTATTTATGCCCACGTTTTATGTTACTTCCTTTCGACAGGCTGTCCATTCACCAAACCTGATGTGATTTTCAAGTTGGAGCAAGAAGAAGAACCTTGGGTGGTGGAGGAAGAAGTGTTAAGGAGACACTGTCCAGGTTAGTTAGGGAGGGAACAAATGGGTGAGAAGGGGCCATGACTCTTTAATGATTAATCCATGACTAGTTGACCCCTCTGAAATGTTTTTCAAAGTTATTTTCCTAAAGACTGTAGACTTTTAAGTGATAATTTGTGTGAATAATTTATTAACCTAAGATGGTCTTTTCTAGATAACATTCTTCTTTCCATAGAACTTAAAGGACTAGTTGGCCTTTTTACCTGTGTGCTAAATACCAACATTTCCTAATTTCCAGCTTTACCTTGACAATCATTTTATTATTAGCATCTTCAGTCTCTCCCCACCTTGTTACATAGGATCCTTTCCTTTTGCATTCACATATTCACATAACCAGTTGTTCAAATAAACTTATGTTGAAGACTTTCTCCTCTTCTTTCTGTTATAAATGCCTTAGCATTGTATTTTGTACTCGTAGTCACATTTCCCACTGTATTTTTGGCTTTTGCTCTCATACTTCAGTAATGGCTGCAGCTGTTTTACTCAATAAGTTTTAAAGTCAGTGATACTTTTCTGATAGTTTTCTGCTACATTTGTCATGTATTTGTGCACAGAATTGTCTGCATGTGTTTATACACACACGTGTACCTACATACATATATGTATACATACATACACATATAGACAGTATGTATAAACACACACACATGTATATTTCTAATTTGGTAGATATTGCCAAATCTTTTTTTGCCCTCCAAAGAAACTACATTTTTATTTCTACCAGTGATTTCTGCCAGCATAGTCTTAGCATTTTTAAAAACTTTCCCAATTTGATAGGTGAAAACAATTCATTTTAGTTTGGAATTTGTATTTTCTTTATTATGAGTGAAGTCAAGGATGTTTTCATATGTTTAAACTCTCTCTATATTTTTCTTTATAAACGGCTTATGTCTTTTGCCCCCTTTTCTGTTGAATTCTTAATTTGTATGAATATACTGATATGATTATGATTAGCCTTTTATCTGTTGTATGTTTTTCCAGTATTCTTTCACAGTTGGACATTCCTCTTTGAAGTACTTTTGCCACCTTAAGTTTTTTTTAATGTTCATTTAGTTAAAATAATCTTTTCTTACAAGAGATTATCCTATGATTTTTTTCCTTTATGTATATAGGTGAATTATGTCTACATACTTCTTAGTAATTACTCATCCTCACATTTCTGCCATGAATGTAAATAATTGTTCCAGCTTTTTCAGGCTTTGAATTCATTGTTACGCTGGTTTCATAAACAGAATTTAAAACCATTTCTTCTTGTTCTGAAACACTTATAATAACACATAACTCCCTTAAAATTTTGGTTTATCTTACTTGTTCACCTTTTTGGACCTTGTGGGTTATTGAAGGAAAATGCTCTTGATAGCTTTTATCCTTTGTTACTTTATAACTGTTCTTTGTAGATGTTTTGTCTTTTTTGGCATTAGTTTTTGGTAATAGGTTATATTCTGGAAAATTACCCACTTAATTCTGATTTTCAAATTAATTTGTACAGAGTTGAACAACGTAATTTCTGTAAATATTTAAGTTTGCTCTGTATCTGTAAAGGTGTTTACCATATACAGATGTTCCGAGGTAGTCTGTTATATTTAACCACTTGTTTCATCTTTATTTTCCAATCTGTTTGTATAAAATTTCCCATAGTGTTCTCTTATTTTTGTCTTCACTAACGCTGCAGACTTCTTAGCCAACATCATCAGATATTGGCTTTCCTTCATTCTCTCTACACTCTCCTTCTGGGACTCCTAAAGATAGAGGCTAGATCTTTTTACCTCCATCTTTTTTTTTTTTTCATTTTCTTTACTATTTTCCGCCTCTCTTTCTATGTTGACTTCTCAGTAATTAACCTCAGATATAGCTTCAGATTTACTCATTCTCTCTTCAGCTGTGTTTATTCATCTTTTATCTCATTTGCTTAAAAAAATTCAGTAGTACTATTTTGTACTTTTAGAAATTCCTCCCTTTTTTGTTGTTGTTGTTTTTTTTTTATTGTTTGTTTTTGGCGCTTTCCCCCCTACGTCTTTCTGGCCCTTTCTATTAATTTCTGTGGCTTGTTCATGTTTGTGTTTTTATCATTTGCTTCTTTAAAAATATTCTATATAGCTCTTCTGTTTTTTGTATCTGACAATTCTAATATTTTAAGTCCTTGGTTAAATATCTTCTTTTGATGATTTTATTGTATTTGATTCTTCACATGCTTGATGACTACTGATTGTGAATTCGGCATTTTTAAACCTTTTTGCAATAATCTTACTGTCCGGAATTGGGGGGTTGCATTCTTCTGAAGGTGATTCACATGTGCTTCTGGTAGGTGCCAACAGGCATTACCAAGTGAAGACCAGTTGACCTTCTTTGAATGTCCTTTTTGTAGGAACCTCAGTTGGTCTTTTTCCTTATTCCTGGCCTGAGGCTTATGCTTCAGTTCATAGGGCTTTCATTTGCCTAGGTAGTCAAGTCAGATTCATCTTCCAGCTTGCTTTCTAAATCCCTCTTGCAGACCTGATTTTGGCTAATACTTATTTTTGTTTTTCTCATTTTTTAGTGTATTATACTCAGGTGTGGGATGGAGAGTATTGTGGTGTTCTTGGAGATTTATGCTACTTTCTATAAGCCCAGTAATGCATCAAAAAAAAATTTTTTTTTAAAGGTTTTATTTATTTGACAGAGACAGCGAGAAAGGGAACACAAGCAAGGGGAGTGTGAGAAGGAGAAGCAGGCTTCCCACTGAGCAGGGAGCCTGATGCGGGGCTTGATCCCAGGACCCTGGGATCATGACCTGAGTCGAAGGCAGATACTTAATGACTGAGCCACCCAGGCACCCCGCATCAAAATTTGTTTTACTATTATCTTATTTTTCAGTGTGAGGTTACCATACCATAACTTCAATACTAAAAGTACTATCTAGTCTCTTTTCCCCCCCAACTTGCATGGTATTCTTTGTTTTTATTTTACTCTTCCATTTCTTTCCTTGGTTCTGCCATCCCTTTCTGTTTTCTTATTGTTTCTTCCTCATTTATTTATATTTTGAGCTCTTGATGTATAGATTTATTTTCGTTAAGCTTTTCCATTCATGGAAATAGTCAACATTTTCATTTACTGTGTGCCATAATTGTTTTAGCTGGTGCCTTTTGTCTGCTTTATATCATGTTTCTTTTATGCTTTTTCTCTTGTAATACTTTTTATAGATCTGAGTTCAGCACCTTCTCATTTTTAGTGGTAGGCTAGTTCTTCCTTGACTTGTTTTTTTAAAAAAGGGTAATGTTAGGGAAAGAAAATGAGTACTCCAGTCTACAACAGGGATCATCAGCAAACTGGTTTGTAGGCCTGCCACTTATTTTTGTAAATAAAGTTTTATTAAAACATAGCCACACCCATTTACATCTTGTGTAGGATTTCTTTCACATTATAATGGCAAAATTGAATAGTTGTATCAAAGATTGTGTGAAAATATTTACTATCTGACACTTTAAGTTTGCCAATTCTTGATGTATATGAATGCATTTGTTCTTCATATTGAAGCCCTTTATTCTACATGGTTTTATGTATAAAAGTATGTTTAGGCTTTATTTTTCCTCATCCAAAAAGGAACTGCAGCTGCAACATTTCTCATAACTCTGAATCTTACACTACCACCCCAACAGACTTCTTCCTAAAAAAGTAAATGTTACAGTGCTTCCTTGTTCAGTCCTGGCTGGGATATCTTGGGATAACAAGTCTCCTGTAACCAGTCTACACTCCCAAATTTCATTGTTGTAATCATGGGATAATTAATTTTAACCTTCAAGGTGTGATATCCATTTTGACACTGTCAGCTGCTTGTTCTGCCCAAGATCAGCATGAACAGCTGTCTTTTAGAATCCTTCTTCCCCTGTGCCAGCCTTCACTGTATTTGTCAACACTAACTCATTTATTATAGTTGGGGTTATAGCCACCCCTAGGATCATTCAAGAATCAATGAGAATTCATTCCCATTATTTGTAGAATCAGCTGCTTTTGCATTCCACCATCTTAAAACATGGAGTCTTGTGTCACATCTGATATTTTGATTGTGCCCTTGGAATTCTTTTTCATTTCTCTTTGGATGGTACTTTGACAACCTAATCTTACCTTTTTCAACATCATTTGCTTAAGGAACTTCTCTTCTTCCCCTAAGTGACCCAAAAGGTTAGTATTCTGCCTTCTTTTCTACATTTGCAATCTGCAACCAAGTCTCTAACTTTATCTGCTTTACAGCTGCACAGGAATTTTCCTTTCTTTATTACCAGTCTGGCAGAGAGGGAGAACAATCTCCATTTTCCAGTCTTGGAGCTCAGCAGGAACAGGGAACTGAATGTTATCCTTCAGTATGTAGGCTTGCACTTACTCTGTGCTTGAGCCAGTTCTTTTATTTTGTATCCTCTGCCTCACGTCCCTGACTTGATAGCATTTTTGCTTCCATTTCTTTTTTTTTTCTTCTTTGGACAAAACTGCAAAACTTTACTGAGAGAATTTTAGCCACTTTTCAACACAAGAACTGCCCATGTGGCTTCAGCTTGTCTTCGTTTAAACCTGTGGTTTCCATTCACCTGCCCCTGGCATCTTAAGGGGCTCTAGATTTGCAAGTCCCCTCCCTTTGACAGCAGGACCATCTCCACGCTCACGCCCAGTCTTTTCACCAGCCAGTTCCTTTTGATAAGGTTCCAGGGCAGACCCTTGAACCATAGATGCTCCTTGTTTTTTCTCTTGATCAGATATAATATTCTGACGCTTAGTTGGTGGCTCCTCCCCTAGAGGTTGCTCAGCGCGAGGCAGCTGGGCAATCACAGGCCCAACTGGCTGCAAAGATTTTTCATCATCTCATCTTGCTCTAGGTCTGAATGTTGACCTTACTTGCCAATTCATATTTCGCACAATTGGGTCTCACACACCAAGAACGAATCCAGATGGAAAGACGTGACCTGCACAGTTCCGCACCCAGACCACACCACCTCTGCTTCCATTTCTTAAGACAGTGATCTTCCATCTCCTTTTTGATAGTCTTTGTTAGTTTATGCATTTTTCTTTATCTCACATTGGTGTGATTTGGGGTGGGATGAAATAAATTCATGTATTTATTATACCATATTTAAGCTCAATTTCTCCCTCTTTGTTTTCCCTTCTACTCACAGTACTTACTCCCTATCCAGTCATGCTAAGTAGGCTCCTTCCAGTTTTATGTTCCAACTCTTTGATCAAATTTTTACCTGCCCATTGTTTGTTCTCACTTTATTACTGCAGTATTCAGAACAATTTTATTTACTTTTTAAAATACATAATACATCTCTGAAGTACAAAAGGATACATATTGAAAAGTAGCTCTTCTCTTACACATTTCCTCTCTAAGGTGGCAACCCGTAGCTTCATTTTCCTTTGAGCTGTACCTGTATTTTCAAACATTTTTATTGAAATTACTTTGTCAGGTTAGCTTGTGAATAAGTGTCATTTTTGCTGTTGAATGTTCTTTACCAGCAATGTGATATACCTTTTTTCTTAGTTTCCTAGGGCTGCCATAACAAAGTACCCCAAACTGGGTGGCTTAGACTAACAGGAATTTATTCTCACAGTTCTGGAGGCTAGAAATAACTAAATCACGGTGTTGACAGGCCATGCTCCCTCTGAAACCTGTAGAGGAAAGACCCTTCCTTCCCTCTTTCAGCTTCTAGTAGCCCTAGATATTCCTTGGCTTTTGATGGCATAAAGTCAGTCTGTGTCCTTATTTTCACATAGTGTTCTCCCTATGTTTCTGTCTGTTCATGTTGCATCCTTTCTATAAGAACACCAGTCAGATTATGAGTTACCCTACTCTGGTATGACCTCATTTTAACTAATTCCATCTTCAGTGACCCTTTTTCCAAATAACTTCACATTCTGAGGTACTGGGAATTAGGATTTCAACATATCTTTTTTGCAGTACAAACAGTTCAACCTGTAGCACTTCTCCATTTGGTCAAATCTGTGTGTGCATTTTAGTTTTCTGAAGATCTTGGATTCCCATATTTTTCATATTTTTTTGTTGTGATTGTTAAGTATAGTCTTAAGTTTTCTAAATAGTGTTTGTGTATATGAATGCTATTGAAACCAAGTATTAATTTCCAATATATAGTGACTTTAATGACGTTTTTATCTTTTATAATAATTTTTCACTTTTGATTTTGCAGGTAAATTGTTTTATTGTTGACAAAAATGTTAATCTTATCTTTCCTTTCCATGTTTTTCTACCTCTGATTTCTTTCTCTTAATGCATTATGAAGTACTGTAATAATAGTGGTGATAGTACTTATGTCAGTTCTTTGGGATTTTTCTTTTTTTTGGCTGGGGGTGGATTTTTCTTCTTAAATATGGTGCTCATGTTTAAGTTGTACGGTACTTTTTCGCAAGTTAAATAAGTATTCCCAATTTTTTTTGAAGGTTTCTTTGTGGAAAATCGATGTTTAGTTTTATCATTTTTAAAAATATCTTTGGAAATGATTACTTGATGTTTTTTACTTTGACCTTTTAATATATTTGCTTATAGAAGTAGATTTTTCTAATAGTAAAACATACTTTTGTATCTGTAAAAAAAAAAAACAGTAACACCTACTCAAGTATGATGTAGCTTATATTTCATGTGTTCTAAGTCACTTTTTTTTCCTTTGGGTTATTTTGATATTTTAGGTAGAAACTTAACTTGGTATGCATAAGTAAAATTGGTGTGTAGTTTGCTTTTTTGGTTGTTATCTTTTTCAGGTCTTGGTATTAATGTTATGTTTCACACACAAAAAATTGGAAATTCTCTTTTTTCTATTATAACATTTTGTAAATCATGAAAGCAAATGTCCCCTAAGTGTTCAAAGTCTCATGTGAATCACTCTGGGCCTTTCTGATTTGTTTTTATGGGATTGCTTTTTCATTATTTTTCTCTTTATTTTGTGGAAGTTGGTTCATACAAGTTTCCTGCCTCTTACAGGTTCAGTTTTGGTAATTTGCATTTTCCAAAAAATTATTTATATCGAGAAGTTTGTAAGAGTTTATTTTAACAGAGTCCTACAGAATGATTTTTAACTTCCTATTTTTGTTTTTTCCTATCTTCTTACTTTATTTGTACATTCTGCATTCTCCCTTTTATTTACCCAACAGTTCATCTATTTTGTTTCAGATCCCATTTTTAAACACAATCAAAGCTATTTGTATTCTTATTTTCCTCTACTCCTATTTTTCCTGGGATCTCCTAAAGTTTAGAAAATAGGAGATCTATGCACATGAAATTTGCTTTATAATGGGAAACTAAGCCTTAAGCCAAGAATCAATCCCATGATAGCATATTTTCTGAAATTTTCTTCATTTTACAATATTGGAAAATTTTTCAAGTGATTATTTATTTGCAATCTGTTTTAGGAGAAATGTGGGGAATTGATGAACAGAAAATCCGGGACAGACTTTTGACACAATTTGAAGATAAATTCACAAAAACACTGACTGAAGAAAAAGTCAATGAATGTCGTAAGAAATTTGCAAGTGCATTTCCTCTTAACTCGGACTTTTTTCCTTCCAGTCACAATCTCTATGAATATGACTTGTTTGGGAAGTGTTTAGAACATAATAATTTTGACTGTCATAATAATAGTAGAATCTTTATAAGAAAGGAACATTCTGAATATAATGAACCTATAAAATCATTTTGCATTAATCCATCCCATCTTGCGGTAACCCCCTTTAAGTGTAATCATTGTGGGAAAGGATTCAGTCAAACCTTGGACCTCATCAGACACCTGAGAATTCATACTGGAGAGAAACCTTATGAATGTAAAAAATGTAGAAAAGCTTTCAGCCAGAAGGAAAAACTCATTAAACATCATAAAATTCATAGTAGGGAGCAGGCTTATGAATGTAATGAATGTGGGAAAGCTTTCATTAAAATGTCAAATCTCATTAGACATCAAAGAATTCATACTGGGGAGAAACCCTATGCATGTAAGGAATGTGGGAAATCCTTCAGCCAGAAATCAAATCTCATTGATCATGAAAAAATTCATACTGGAGAGAAACCGTATGAATGTAATGAATGTGGGAAAGCATTCAGCCAGAAGCAAAGCCTCACTGCACATCAGAAAGTTCATACCGGGGAGAAACCTTATGCATGTAATGAATGTGGTAAAGCCTTCCCTCGAATTGCATCCCTTGCTCTTCATATGAGAAGTCATACAGGAGAAAAACCTTATAAATGTGATAAATGTGGAAAAGCCTTCTCTCAGTTTTCCATGCTTATTATACATGTAAGAATTCATACAGGTGAGAAACCCTATGAATGTAATGAATGTGGAAAATCCTTCTCTCAAAGTTCAGCCCTTACTGTACATATGAGAAGTCATACTGGTGAAAAACCTTATGAATGTAAGGAATGTAGAAAAGCCTTCAGCCACAAGAAAAACTTCATCACACACCAAAAGATTCATACTAGAGAAAAACCTTATGAATGTAATGAATGTGGGAAAGCTTTCATTCAGATGTCAAATCTTGTTAGACACCAGAGAATTCACACTGGAGAAAAACCCTACATATGTAAGGAATGTGGCAAAGCCTTTAGCCAGAAATCAAATCTCATTGCCCATGAAAAAATTCATTCTGGAGAGAAACCCTATGAATGTAATGAATGTGGTAAAGCCTTCAGCCAAAAGCAAAACTTTATTACACATCAGAAAGTTCACACTGGAGAGAAACCTTATGATTGTAATGAATGTGGTAAAGCCTTTTCTCAAATTGCATCCCTTACTCTTCATCTGAGAAGTCACACAGGAGAAAAGCCTTATGAATGTGATAAATGTGGGAAAGCCTTCTCTCAGTGCTCATTGCTCAATTTACATATGAGAAGTCATACTGGTGAGAAGCCCTATGTATGTAATGAATGTGGAAAAGCTTTCTCTCAAAGAACTTCTCTTATTGTGCACATGAGAGGTCATACAGGTGAGAAACCTTATGAATGTAATAAATGTGGAAAAGCCTTCTCTCAAAGCTCATCCCTTACTATACATATACGAGGTCATACAGGTGAGAAACCCTTTGACTGTAGTAAATGTGGAAAAGCCTTCTCTCAAATCTCATCTCTTACACTTCATATGAGAAAACATACAGGTGAGAAGCCTTATCATTGTAATGAGTGTGGTAAGGCTTTTAGCCAAAAGTCACACCTTGTTAGACACCAGAGAATTCATACTCAGTAGAAATAGAAACACTATGAATAGTGTGAAGATGGAAAAGCCTTCAGAATTAGCATCTCCTTTCACATTACATAATCGGTTCTAGAGCAGAAAACTATGAATGTGAAAAGCCTTTGGAAGAAGTCACATAATTGTGAAACATGAGAATTCTTACACAACATGACAAATTGTGTAATGAATAAACTGAACATCAAAAACCTTCATAGACCTCTGTTGATATTTATGCAGCAATCTTATTGAAATATGAAATGAGGTATCTGTACCAGCATATCAGCATCACAGTTGAGCTCCTATCCTAGCCATTGCATTAAGAAAAAGAAGATTGGGGGAAAAAGAAACTATAAAAATATCCTCTTACACAAGAAATAGTTAATTTGAAAATGTGTTGATGTAAAATGTTTAAGGATAAACAACAGTAATTACAAGACACACACATATATATAAAGTTAGAAAACATTTTGACGGGCACAAAATAGGACCTGAAATTTTGAGAAAAATAACACTGTCTGAAAACACATTTTCAAAAATATAAATTCATAAGTCTCTAAGGTACTTCCACTCAAAGTTTTCACTAAATTTTAAGAATTTCACAAACTGATTTAAAATTTTATATGAGAATATAAAGGACCACAAATAGCTGAAACAAGTGAAAAAAGAGAAGACACAGTCTACCAGATGGCATCACATATTTTATTTAAAGCTGGTGTGTCTAAACAATGTGTTCCTGATAAGTAAATAAATCAGTGGAAACAAAACAAGGATTGAAGAAGGATAATCGAAATTTTGTGTATGGTACTGCTATTGAAGTCACTGGAGAAAGAATGGCCTATTGAATAAATGGAAGAGTCATATGAACAAAAATGATAGCTCTCTACTTTATACCATATCCAAAAATAAAATCCAGGTAGATTGAAGACCAGAATATAAAAAGCAAAATTCTAAAACTCTGATGAAAATGAAAAAGATTTTTTACTTTACAGTAACTGCATCACTCTAAAAACACATAAATATGAATTAGTCTTTTCTACTTTGGTGTATTGCATTCAGAGGCACGAAGATATACATCTCTATGTTCGTCGTGATTTGTATTACAAAATTGGACAACAAATTCTCATTAGTAGAAGGATAGACTAATACCATGTAATTATTGCCATGATAGAATGCAGTATTTAGAGAGAAGGTACAAATTTAACATATAGTTACATAGATCACAATATAAATATTGAGAGAAAAGCAAAATGTACAATGAAAAGATGTAACATTTGTATTAATAAAATAATGCAAAGAACAGTACTGTGTATTGGTCATACATCCATTTATGACATTGGTTGCCTTTCAGGAAGTGGGAGAGGATTAGATGGAATTGTTATATTTATCTGTAACATTTCTTTAATAAAAGAATGAAAGCAAATATAATGCTTGTAACAAATCTGGTTGTTAAGATTATGTTGCTATCTTTTGTAGTCTTGCCTTTATTTTCCTATTTCTCTAAGAATCAAATGGGTGAAGGACACGACCTATAGAAAAACTTAAAAATGGATTATGATCAAATACTAACATTTATAGAAAATTATCTTTAGTAATACACAAACCAAACTGAATTAAGATGATACTATGCTTACCCTCTCCTCACAATATTAATTCAGATAATAAAAACCAGCAGTATATACATAGCATTTACTTGATGCAAATTTAAAATTTTTTATTTTCATTTCAAACAAATTCTCTAGTTGAAAGCAGTGAAGAAACAAAAGAAATAGTCATTTGTTGAGATAATTGGCTCTCCATCTGGAAAAGAAAATAACCTACATTTGGCTTGGTTTCAAACTGAGGAGAGACCATTCATACATGTAAAACATGATTAGTGTTCTGACAGTGTCAAGCCAAGTATAGATGCCTGCATCAGAGCAACGGAATTTTAGCATATCTCAACAAAGCTTTATTTGGTTTCTGAATCCTTAAATGAGGGTGCAGATGCTGGTGATTTTAGATGTGTAAGGTATGTGCCCAGTGGATATGAAAGCTCACTTCCCTGTACCACATCTAAAATGTTTTATATTTAGACCTTGATTTCAAATATTTATGGAACTCAGATTTCCTTTTCTGTGAATAGCTCATTCATATATTTTGTCTGTTTTCTACTGGGACTTTCAAAAGATGTTTTAATTGGAGCACCTGAGTGGTGCAGTTCGTTGAGTGTTGGACTCTTGGGTGTCAGCTCAGGTCATGATCTCTGGGTCCTGAGATTGAGTCCCACGTCAGGCTCTGTGCTGAGCACAGAGTCTGCTTGAGACGCTTTGCCCCTCCTTCCCCTTCACCCTCTCAAAATCTTAAAAAATAGATGGAATCGTATACTATATAACCTTTTGAGATTGGTGTTTTTCATTCAACATGATTCCCTTGAGATAAATCCCCACTGTTCCAGATACATTCATTTTTTGTTTTTTTTTAATTTCCCAGTATTTTTCCATGGTATGGATATATCATAGTTTTGAGCCTTTGAAAGACATTGGGTTTCCAATTTTTTTTTAAAGATTTTTTATTTTTTTATTAGGGAGAGAGTACAAGCAGAGGGAGTGGCAGGCAGAGGGAAAGGGAAAAGAAGGCTCCCCACTCAGCAGGGAGCCCTATGTGGGGCTCGATCTCAGGACCCCTGGATCATGACCCAAGCCAAAGGCAAATGCCTAACCATCTGAGCCACCCAGGCACCCTCCAATTTTTGGTTAGTACACAAACCTGCTATGAACATTAATCTGCCACTTTATTGGTTGGTCATTCCCTCTATTTTGTTCCTCTGTCCTTTTCATGCCTTACTGTGGGTTACTTTAGCATGTTTTAGAATTCTACTTTAGAGTTCTTGAGTGTATCTCTGTGGATTTTTTAGTAGTTGCTCTGGGTATTACATTATACATACATAACTTCCATAGTCGACTTGTGTCAACATTTAACCAGTTCAAAACCTTATCTCAACTGAGATTCTTTCATTTCCCTTCACTTTATTATATAATTGTATCAAATATTTCCTCTGTATACCTTGAGAACTATATGAGACAGTGTTACCATTTTTGCTTTAACCATCTAGCATAATTTAGGAAGCTCTACAGGAGAAAGATAAGTCTATTAAATGTACCTTTATCTTCACTTTTTCTGTTCTTTCGTCATTCCTCATGTTCCATGTTTCTTTGCTGAAAGAACTTCCTTTAGCTACTTTTAGTGTAGGTCTCCTGGTGACAAATTATCTTAGTTTTCCATCATCTGAGTAGGTTTTCATTTCACCTTTGTTCCTAAAGGATACTTCTTGCTGATGGAAAATTCTGATTGCTCAATCTTCCAGCACTTGAAAAAGGTGCCACTTCTTTCTGGCCTTCACATTTTCTAATAAATCTCATTCGGGTGAGCCTGGGTGGCTCAGTAGTTAAGTGGCTGCCTTCAGCTCAGGTCATGATCCCAGGGTCCTGGAATCAAGTCCCGTGTTGGGCTCCCTCCTCAGTGGGGAACCTGCTCCCTTTCCCTCTGCCTGCTGCTTCCCCTGCTTGTGCTCTCTCTCAGTCAAGTAAATAAAATCTTTAAAAAAAAAAAAACAACTCTCATTTGGACCATTCTTCTATACATAATGTGTTGTTTCTCCCTAGCTGCTTTCAAGAATTGTTTCTAGTCTTCAGTTTTCTTAAGTTTGATTATCATGCATCTTGGCATGAATTTCTTTGGGCTTACACTGTTTAGAGTTTGCTCGGCTTCTTGAATCTGTAGGCTTATATTTATTGCCACAGTTGGGGAATTTTCTGCCATTATTCCTTTGGGTGCTTTTTCAGCCTCAAACTTTTTTATTCTTCCCTTGTAAGACTTAGCATATTTTCCCTCTCTGTTGTTCATAATGGGTAATTTATCTTGTTCTATCTCCAATTTCACCGATACTTTCCTCTGTACTCGCCATTCTGCTCTTGAGGACATCCACTGAGTCTTTTGTTTTCTTTACTGTATTTTTCATTTCAAAATATTTCATGTTCCTTATGTTTTTCCTTGAGTTTTTTTCTACTTGGCTTAAGTATGTACATAATTTTTTCACTGAAGCACTTTTATGATGATTGCTTTAAATTCCTTGCCAGATAACTCCAGTCACCTTGGTGTTGATGTCTTTTGTCTTCTCATTAAATTTGAGATATCCCTGTTTTTGATACGATGAATGATTTTCATTTCTGTCATGGACATTTTGTGTACTGCATTCTGAGACTCTAGATCCTACTTAACCTCCCTTTTTGCAGGCAGTCACCCTGTTTAGGCATAGCTTGAGGGTCCAGGTGGGGGTGGATGCTTGGCTCCCTACTGAGGCCCACTGACTCAACTCAAGCAAAAGTGGAGCACTGATGCCCACCCTATTTTCAATGGATAGGGGTGGAAGTTCAGTCTCCCATTCAGCCCAGCTAAAACAGGAGTGTGAAGAATGGAGAGGAAACAGTGATAACTAGCGCCACCTTGTTGCTAGAGCTTGTTGGATGGGAGCACAAATTCAGTTCACTGGGCTCTGATAAAGGGGAGGATGAAAAGTTGATTGCTTTTTTCTCTTTAATTAAAATGACCAGAGCCACAAACAAGCTGAGTGGTGTTAGGATTTGAATCTCTTGAGCAGAAGATATACAAATGTCCAACAGTTACATGAAAAGATGTTCAACATCACTAGTAACTAAGGAAATGCAAATCAAAGCCACAATGAAGTAACACTTCACTCCTGTTAAAACTGCTGTCACCAAAAAGACAAAAGATAAATGCTGGCAAGGATGTGGAGAAAGGGGAGCATTTGTGCACTGTTGGTATTGAGGTTGGTTCAAGCCACTATGGAAAATAGTATGCAGATTCCTCAAAAAACAAAAACAAACTACCATATAATCCAGCAATTCTGTTTCTGGGAATACATCCAAAGGAAACAAAAACACTATGTTAAAGAGGTATCTGCACTTCCATGTTCACAGCAAGATAATTTACTATAGCTAAGACCAGGGAGCAAGCTAAGTGTCTATCGATGGATGGACGGATAAAGAATTTGTGGCACGTGCACACGTACAATGGAATATTCAACCACAAGAAAGGAAATCCTGCCATTTGCGACAACACGTATGGACCTTGAGGGCATTACACTAAGTGAAGTCAGTCAAATGAGAAAGACAAATACCATATGCTCTCACTTACATGTGGAATCTAAAAAACAGAATACTCAGAGGTCAGTTTTGTGGTTACCAGAGGTGGTGGGAGGGGGAATTAAGGTGGCCAAAAGGTACAAACTTTCAGTTATTAGATAAATAAGTACTAGGGATGTAATGTACCTCATGATGACTGTGGTTAACACTGCCATATGGTATATTTTAAAGTTAAGAGAGTAGATCTAAAACTTCTCATCCCAAGTTTTTTTTTTTTTGTATCTATAGAATGTTAGATTTCAAAATATATTTAAGTTAGATCGTTATGTTTTAAAACTTATACAGTGAAGTATCTTGATTATATCTCAATAAAACTGGGGAGAGGCAAGAATGCCAGTTAACTAACTTAATTTCTGGGTAGGTGTAGATATTTTCAGTAGATACTTTTAAATCAGCTTCATTTCCCTGTTCTTTCCTTACTAAAATCAAATAAAAAGCCAACCAGAAGACAACAAAAATTTATGATTTGCAAACATTTTTTCCCATTGTATATGTTCTCTTTTCACCTTTTTAATGTCCTTTCACAGATAATAGATTATGATTTTTCTAAACTCCAATTTGTCTTTTCTTTCTTTTGCTTCTAGGGTGAAATCTAAATCCACTGGCAAATCCAAGGTCAGGAAGATTTACTCCTATGTTTTCTAAGAGTTTACACTTTTCATTTTTTTCCATTCTTATTAAATTGAATAAATGACATACAGTATTAGTTTTAGATGTACAACATAGTGATTTAATATTTATATATATGACAAATTGGTCACCACAATAATCCAATTATTGTCACCAAAATTTTTATACTATATTGACTATATTCTCTATGCTGTATATTACATCCTGTGTCTTATAACTGAAAGACTGTACCTCATAAGACCCTTCACTATTTTGTCCAAACCACCTGCTCCCCACTAACCATCAGTTCTCTGTATCTATGAGTGTCTATGTTTCTGTTTTGTTTTTTAGATGTCACATATAAATGAAATCATACAGTATTTGTCTTTTTTTGTCTGACTTCACTTAGCATAATATTCTCTAGGTTCATCCATGTTGTTGCAGTTGGCAACATTTTGTTGCTGTTGTTTATAAAAGCCATTCTGATAGATACAAGGTAATATCACATTGTGGTTTTTACTTGCATTTCCCTGATAGTTAAGTGATGTTGAGCATCTTTTCATGTGTCATATTCCTTGGAAAAATGTTCAGATTTTCTGCCCTTTGTTAATCAGACTACTTTTATGTTGAGTTGTATGAGAACTTTTTAAAAATATTTTGAATGTTAACTGTTTATTGGACATACTACTGGCAAATACATTCTCTCAGTATGTTGCCTTTTCTTTTTATTGATGGTCTCCTTTGCTGTGCAATAGCTTTCTTATTTGATGTAGTCCATTTGTATATTGTTGCTTTTGTTGTCCTTGCCTAAGGAGATCCAAAAATATATTGCTAAGACTGGTGTCAGAGTTTACTGCCTATGTTTTCTTCTAGGACTCTTATGGTATCAGGTCTCAAATTTAAGTCTTTAATCCATTTTGAGTTTATTTTTGTATACGGTATAAGAAACTGGTCCATTTATGAAAGAGACTGTCTTTGCCATTGTGTATTCTTGCCTCCTTTGTCATAGATTAATTGACCATATTAGCCTGGGTTTATTTCTGGGCTGTCTATATTGTTCCATTGTATATATATATGTCTGTTTTTGTGCCAATATCATTCTATTTTGATTACTATAGCTTTGTAGTATAGCTTGAAATAAGACAGCACAATACCTCCAGCTTTGTTCTTCTCAAGATTGCATTGGTTATTTGAGGTGTTTTGTGGTTCTCTTCAAATGTTAGGATCATTTGTTCTAGTTTTGTGAAAAATGCCATTGATATTTTGATAGGGATCACACTGAATCTGTAGGTTGCTTTGGGTATAAATTCTTCCAATCCATGAGCATAGTATCTTTCCACTTGTTTGTGTCACTTTTTTTTTTTTTAAGATTTATTTATTTATTTGAGAAAGAGAATGAGATAGAGCATGAGAGGGGGAAGGGTCAGAAGGAGAAGTAGACTCCCCCCCCGAGCAGGGAGCCCGATGCGGGACTCGATCCCGGGACTCCAGGATCATGACCTGAGCCGAAGGCAGTCGCCTAACCAACTGAGCCACCCAGGCGCTCTGTTTGTGTCACCTTCAATTTCTTCCATCAGTGTCTTATAGTTTTCAAAGAACAGTTCTTTCACCTCCTTGGTTAAATTTATTCCTAGGTATTTAATTCTTTCTAGTGCATTTGTAAATGAGACTTTTCTTAATTTATCTTTATGATAATTTTTATTAGTATATAGATAGGCAACAGACTGTTACTAATAAATACTAATTTTAGATTTTACTTTTTCACTTTGTATCCTGCAACTTCACTGAATTCATTTATTCTAATAGATTTTTGGTGGAGTCTTAGGATTTTCTATATACAATATCATGTCATCTGCAAATAGTGACAGTTTAACTTTTTCCTTTCTGATTTGGATGCCTTACTTTTTTTTTAAGACTTTATTTATTTATTTGACAGAGAGTGAGACAGAGAGGGAACACAAGCAGGGGAAGCGGGAGAGGGAAAGCAGGCTTCCCATCAAGCAGGGAGCCTGATGCGGGGCTTGATCCCTGGACCCTGGGATCATGACCCAAGCCGAAGGCAGATGTTTAACCGACTGAGCAACTCAGGTTCCCCACCTTACTTATTTTTCTTACCTAATTGCTATGGTTAGGATTTCCAATACTATGATGAATAAAAGTGGTGAGAGTGGGAATCCTTGTCTTGTTCCTGATCTTAGAGAGGAAAGCTATTAGCTTTTCTCCACTGAGTATGATGTTTACTGTGGGTTTATCATATACAGCATTTATTATGTATTGATGTACACACCCTGTATAAACTTGGTTGAGAGTTTTTATCATAAATACGTGATGAATTTTGTCAGATTGGTTTTTCTGGATCTTTTGATGATCACAAGATTTTTATACTTTTTTGTTAATGTGGTGTATCTCATTGCTTGATTTGCATGTATTGAACCATCCACTTGACCATGGTGTATGATTCTTTCAACGTATTTTTGAATTCAGTTTGTTGAGGATTTTAGCATCCATGTTCATCAGGGATAATTGCTGCTTACTACCTTCCTCCCTCCCTCCTGTCCTCCCTTCCTTGTCTGGTTTTGGTATCAGTGTAATGCTGGCCTCACAGAATGTTTGGAAGCTTTCCTTTCTTTTGTTTTTTTACCTGGGCCTGTATTGGTATAAACTTCTCTTAGAACAGTTTTTGCTGCATCTCATGGATTTTGAATATTGTGTTTTCATTTTTATTTGCCTCAAGCTATTTTTTTAATTTCCTCTTTGATTTCTTCATTGACCCATTGGTTGTTTATTAGCATGTTGTTTTGTCTCCACGTCTGTGTTTTTCCAGTTTTCTTCTTATTCTTGATTCCTAGTTGCATACATGTGGTTGGTAAATATGCTTGATATGACTTCAGTCTTTTAAATTTATTGAGACTTGTTTTCTGCCCTAACATGTGATTTATCCTGGAGAATGTTCTATGTCCACTTGAGAAGAATGTGTATTCTGGAGTGGAATGTTCTGTATATATCTGTTAAATCCATCTGTTCTAATGTGTATAAGGCCAATGCTTTTTTTATTAATTTTCTATCTAGGTGATCTACCCACTGATGTGAGGTGTTAAAGACCCCTACTATTATTGTATGACTGTCAATTTTTTCCATTGTGTCTATTAATACTACCTTTATATATTTAGGTACTCCAATGTTGAACACATAAATATATACAAGTGTTGTATTTTATTGGATCAACTCATTTGTTATGTAATGCACTTGTCTTCTTACACCTTGGTTTTAAACTGTTAAATAAGTATTGCTACCCCAGTATTATTTTCATTTCCATTTGCATAGAATCTTTTCCCATCCATTCTGCCTTAGTCTGTATCTTTAGATCTGAAGTGAGTCTCTTGTAAGCAGCATATAGGTTCTTCTTGATTTTTAATCCATTCAGCCACCCTATCTTTTGATTGGAGCATTTATTCCATTCACATTTAAAGTAATTATATATGTATTTATTGCCATTTTGTTGTTTTTTTGTTTTAGTAGTTCATTTCTTCTTCTCCCTCTTCCCTTGTGACTTAATGACTTTCTTTAGTGTCATGTTTGGATTCCTTTCTCTTTATTTTTGTAGACTGCAATATATTTTAGATTGGTGATCTCTTACGTTCAAACACATTCTAAAAGCACTACATTTTTTTCACCACCCCCCTTGCGTGTAATAAGTTTTTTGTCATATTTGACATTTGTGTGTATCCCTTAAATAACTGTTGTAGATATGATTCATATTCCTTTTGTCTTTTAACTTTAATAGCAGCTTTATAAGTGGTTGGTCCACTACTATCACCTTTGCCAATGGGATTTTCTCTTTCATATATTTTCTTATATCCAGTTATGGCCTTTTCTGATTAAAAAAGTCTCTTTAATATTTCTTATGAAGCTCATTCAATGGCAAACAGTTCCTTTAGCTTTTGCATATCTGGGAAACTCATTATTGCCTCTTCAAAGGTTTCTATACTTTTCTTATTTAACTGTAGTTGACACACAATGTTACATTATGTTCAGGTGTACAACATAGTGATTCAGCTTCTCTCTGTTATACCATATGGCACCATACAATGGTATTACATAATCACTGATGAGATTCCCTATACTATGCTTTTTATTCCCATGATCTATTCATTCCATAACTGAAAGCCATATCTTCCACCACTCCCCTTCACCCTATTCTACCCACCTCCCCTCTGGCAATGATCACCTTGTTCTCTGTATTTATAGGTATGATTCCATTTTTATTTCTTTATTCATTTCTTTTGTTTTTTAGACTCTACATATGAGTGAAATCATATGACATTTATGTTACTTGGTCTGACTTATTTCACAGCATAATACCTTTTAGGTCCATCCATGATGTTGCAAATGGTAAGATCTAATCTTCTTTTGTGGCTACATAATATTCCATTGTATTATTCCATTGTACCACATCTTCCTTAATGTGTTTCATCTATTGATAAACACTTGCTTCCATATTTTAGCTATTCTAAATAATGCTGCCATAAACATAGGGATGCATATCTTTTCAAATTACTCTTTTCATTTTCTTTCAGTAAATACCCAATAGTGGAAATATTGGATCATATGGTATATCTATTTTTAATTTTTTGAGGAACCATGATATTGTTTTCCACAGTAGCTGTACCAATTTCCATTCCTACCAGCAGTGAGTGCATGAGGGTTCATTTTTCTCCACATCCTTACCAACACTTATTATTTTTTTGTCTTTAGTTTAGCCATTCTGACAGATATAAGATGATAGATTATTGTGGTTTGGATTTTTTGATAATTAGTGATGAGCATCTTTTCATGTGTTTGTTGGCCATCTTCGTATTCTTTTGAAAAATATCTATTCAGGTCATTTGCCCATTTTTTTTCATCAGATTACTTGTTTTTAGGTTGTTAAGTTGTATAAGTTCTTTATTTTGGATATAAACCCCTTGTCAGATATATCATTTGCAAATATCTTCAATTCATTAAGTTGCCTTTTCTTTTGTTAATGGTTTGCTTTGCTGTTCAAAACTTTCATTTGGTATACTCCCAATTGTTTATTTTTGGTTTTGTTTCCCTTGCCTTAACAGATATATCTAGAGAACTTGTACTATGCCTGATGTCAGAGAAATTACTACCTGTATACTTTTCTAGAATTTTATGGTTCACAGTCTTATATTTAGGTCCTTAAGTCATTTTGAGGTTTTGTGTATGGTTTTAGAAAGTGGTCCAAGTACATTCTTTTGCAGGTAGTTGTCCAGCTTTCCTAACACCATTTATTAAAGAGACTGTAAATTCTTGCCGCCTCCATCATAGATTAATTGGCCATATAAATGTCAGTTTATTTCTGGGCTCTCTGTTCCACTGATCTATTTCTGTATCAGTTTCATACTGTTTTGATTATTATAGCTTGTAGTATATCTTGAAATCTGGGATTGTGTTACCTTCAGCTTTGTTCTTCTTTTTCAAGATTGCTTTGACTATTCTGTCTTTTGTGGTCCCATACAAATTTTAGCATTTGTTCTAGTTCTGTGAAAAATGCTGTTGGTATTTTGATAGGGATTACATTGAATCTGTAGATTGCTTTGTGTAGTATGGACATTTTAACAATATTCTTCCAATCCTTGAGCATGGAATAGCTTTCCATTTGTGTCATCTTCAGTTTCTTTCATCAGTGTTTTAGGGTTTTCAGAATTAGGTCTTTAACCTCCCCAGTTAAGTTCATTCCTAGGTATTTTTTCTTTCTAGTGCAATTGTAAATGGAACTGTTGTCTTAATTTTTCATTCTGCTATTTTGGTATGACCATACAGACATACAGCCTATTTCTAGGTATTAACGTTGTATCCTGCAACTTCACTGAATTCACTTATTCTAATAGTTTGTGTGTGCATGTGTGTGTGTGTGTCATCTTTAGGGTTTTCATGTATACTATCATGTCATCTGCAAGTAGTGACAGTTTAAATTCTTTCTAAAATGGATGACTTTTATTTCTTATTCTTCTCTAATTACCTAATCCTAGAAGAACAGAAGAAAAGCTCTATTTTCACCATTGTGTATGATGTTACCTGTGGATTTTTCATATGTGGCCTTCACTGCGTTGTGGTATGTTCCCTCTAAACCTACTTTGTTGAGAATTTAATCACAAATCATGTTCAATTTTGTCAAATACTTTTTCTGCATCTATTGAGATAATCGTATGATCTTCATCCTTCATTTTGTTAATGTGGTGTATCACATTGATTAATTTGCAAACACTGAACCATCCTTTTATCCCTGGAATAATTCCCACTTCATCATGGGGAATAATCCTTTTAATGTATTGTTGAATATAGTTTACTAATATTTTACTGCAGACTGTTGCATCTATGTTCATCAGAGATATTGGCTCTTTTCTTGCTTTGGGGTTTTTTTTCAGTGGTGTCTTTGTCTGGTTTTGGAAGAGTAATGCTGGCTTTGTAGAATGTATTTGGGAGCTTTCCTTCCTCTTCCACTTTATGAAATAGTTTCAGGAGAAAAGGTACTAATTCTTTTTAAATGTTTGGTAGAAGTCCATGAAAAAATATTTGATACAGGACTTTTATTTTGGGGTAGTTTTTTAAATTGCTGATTCAATTTTATTACTAATAATTGGTCTGTTCAGATTTGCTATTTCTTCCTTATTCAGTTTTGAAAGATTGTATGTTTCTAGGAATGTATCTCTTTCTAGATTGTCAAATAGGCTGACATATAATTTTTCATAGTACTCTCTTATAATCCGTTGTAGTTCTATTTTGGTTATTCTCCTCTTTCATTTCTTTTTTTTTTTTAAACTGGGTAATTGCAATATTTATTGCCTTGACGCTCAGCTTTCCATATAGCCTCTTTCAGGGCTCATGCTAAATACATCCTCTTTCATTTCTGATTGTATTTATTTGGATGCTTTCTCTTTTTTTCTTGATGAGTTTGGCTAAAAGTTTATGAATTTTGTTTCTCATTTCAAAGAAACAGGTCTTGGTTTCATTGATTTTTTTTCTTTTTTTCTTTCTGTTTAGTCTCTACATCCTTTATTTCTGCTCTCTTTATTTCCTCCTCTCTACTCACCTTGGCCTTTATTTATTCTTTTTCTTATTCCTTTAGGTGTAAGATTATTTGAGATTTTTCTTGCTTTTGAGGTAGGCCTGTATCCCTATATATCTCCCTCTTAAAACTGCATTCACTGTATCCCAAAGATTTTGAACCATTGTGTATTCATTTTCACTTGTCTTTATGTATTTTTAAAATTTCTTCCTTGACCAATTGCTTATTAGTGGCATGTTGTTTAGCTTCCATGTGTTCATGTTTTTTCCAGTTTTGTTTTTTTCTTGTGATTTCTAGCTCATAACATTGTGATCAGAAAAGATGTGTGGTATGATTTCAGTATTCTTAAATTTCTTGATACTTGTTTTTTGGTCTAACATGCAATGTATTCTGGAGAATGTTCCATGTGCACTTGAAAAGAATGTGTATTCTGTTGTTTTTGGATAGAATGTTCTGTATTTATCTGTTATGACCAATTGGTCTAATGTGTTGTTCAAAGACACTGATATCATGATTGATTTTCTGCATGGCTGCCCTATTCATTGATATAAGTGGGGTGTTAAAGTCCCCTCCTACTATCAAATTACCAGCAATTTCTCTATATCCATTAATATTTGCTTTCTGTATTTAGGTGCTCAAATGTTGGGTGCATAGATATTTACAATTCTTACATCCTCTTATTGGACTTATCCCTTCATTATTATGTAATGACGTTCCTTTTGTTACAGTCTGTTTTAAAGTCTATGTAGACTTTATGTAGTCTGATATTAGTATTATACAAATTTTTAAACTTGTTTGCATGGTAAATGTTTTTCCATCTCTTCATTTTCACTTGGTAGGTGTCTTTAGATCTGAGCTGAGCATCTTGTAAGCATTATATAGGTAGGTCTTGTTTTTTTTTTAATCCATTCTGCCATCCTGTGTCTTTTGAATGGAGTATTTAGGCCATTCACATTTAAAGTAATGATTGAGAGGTATGTGCTTTATTGCCATTTTGTTGTTGTTTTTGTAGTTCTTCTCTATATTCTTTTCTTCTCTTGCTCTCTTTGTGATTGATGAGTTCCTATATATAGTGTGATGTGTGTGATGTAACATGCGCTCTGTCAAGGAGAATGTTTCATGTAGAGTTAAAAACACTGTGTACTCTGTTCTTTTTGGATGGAATGTCCTGTAGTTGTTATGTCTATCTAGTCTAATAATTTGCTTAAAGACATTGTTTCTTCATTGACTTTCTGCCTGGTTAATCTATCCATTGATGTAGGTGGTAAGTCCCCTCCTGGGGCACCTAGGTGGCTCAGTCGTTAAGCGTCTGCCTTTGGCTCAGGTCATGATCCCAGGGTCCTGGGATAGAGCCCTGCATCGGGCTCCCTGCTCAGTGGGAAGCCTGCTTGTCGCTTTCTCACTCCCCTTGCTTGTGTTCCTTCTCTCGCTGTGCCTGTCAAATAAAATAAAATCTTAAAAAAAAAAAGTCCCTTCCTATTATTGTAGTACTATCAATATATCCCTTTATGTCTGTTAATATTTGCTTTACATATTTAGTGCTCCAATGTTGGATTTTCTGTTGTATTGATTCCTTTATCATTATGCTTTTTTTTTTAAGTCTCTTTGTCTGATATCAGTATTACTATCCCAGCTTTTGCTTCGTTCCCATTTGCCTGGTAAATGTTTAACCATCCCTTTACTTTTAGCCTGTGTGTTTCTTTGTCTGAAATGAGTTTCTTGTAGATAGCATATAGCTGGGTCTTGGCATTTTTATTTTTTTTTAAAAGATTTTATTCATTCATTCATGCATGCATGCATTTATTCATTCACGAGAGAGAGAGGCAGAGGCAAAGGGAGAAGCAGATTCCCCACAGAGCAGGGAGCCCGATGTGGGGCTCGATCCCAGGACCCTGGGATCACAACCTGAGCTGAAGGCAGATGCTTAACTGGCTGAGCCAATCAGGCGCCCCAGGTCTTGTTTTTTTGTTTTTTTTAACCACCATATGTCTTTTGAGTGGAGCATTTAGCCCATCTGCATTTAAAGTAATTGTTGAGAGGTATGTGCTTATTGCCATTTTGTTCATTGTTTTCTTGTTTTTGTACTTTTCTGTGTTCCTTCTTTGTGATTGGTGAGTTTCTATAGTGTTATATTTGGCTTTGTTTCTTTTTTGGGTATCTATTATAGGTTTTGAATCTCAGGATATATATGAACCTTGCAGTAACCAAAGTAAATGGCAGCATATTCTAAGTTGATGGTCATTTAGTGTCAAACACATTCTTTGAAATCAACTTTTTTTTTACTCCCTCCTCCAGGTTTTATTGTATATGCTGTCATATTTCACATCTTTTTATTCATAATTTTCCTATCTCTATAGCCATTTCTTTTCCCCTTAAAGAACTTCCTTTAACATTTCTTGTAAGGCCAGTTTGGTTGTGATAAACTCCTTTAATGTCTGTCTGTCTGGGAAACTCTCTCCTTCAAAAATGAATGATAATCTTCCTGGATTGCAGAGTTTTTTTCCTTTTAGCACTGTGAATATATCATACCACTCAATTCTGGTCTGCAAAGTTTCTGCTGAAAAATCAGCTGATACCCTTAGAAGGTTTCCCTCATACATAATGTTTTGCTTTTCTCTTGCCACTTATAAAATTCTTTATCTTTAACCTTTGGCATTTTAATTTTTATGTATTATAGCATGGACCTTGGGTTCATCTTGTTTGGAACTCTCACGCTTCTTGAACCTAGATATCTATTTCCTTCCCTAGCCTAGGGAAGTTTTCAGCTATTATTTCTTCAGGTAAGTTTTCTGCCCCTTTCTCTCTCCGTCTTCTGGGACCACTATAATGTGAACCTTTTTTCATTTGACACTGTCCAAGAGATCCTTAACCTAACTTCATTATTATTTTTTTTTAATTTTCCACCTACCCTCTTTTATTTCTCTACACATAAAGCAGCATTTCACAAAACCTGAAGCAGAGGGGTCATAAAAATCCTTTTTTTCTTTTTGCCGTTCACCTTCAGTGATTCCCATTATCCTGTCTGCCAGATTGCTGATCCATTCTTCTGCATACTCTCTCTAATCTGTTGATTCCTTTAGTATATTTTTCATTTCACTTATTGTATTCTTCAACTGTGATTGGTTTTTTATGTTTTCTCTTTTTTGAAGGTCTCACTGAGTTCTTCTACTCTTCTTTCCAGCCCAGTGAACATCTTCACAGTTATTACTTTAAATTTTTGTCAGGCATACTGTTCATCTCTGATTCATTTAGTTCTTTTTCTATGGTTTTGTTGTATTCTTTCTTTTGGAGTATATTTCTCTGTCTCCCCGTTGTGCTTGACATTCTGTGCTTGTTTCTATGAGTTAAGCAGAACAGCTACTTCTAAACTTGAAGGAATGGTCTCAGGTATGGTCACCCCTGTAGACTGTGTGTGCTTAGTGACTTTTTTTTTTTTTTAAGATTTTATTTATTTATTTGACAGAGAGAGACACAGCGAGAGCAGGAACACAAGCAGGGGGAGTAGTAGAGGGAGAAGCAGGCCTCCTGTGGAGCGGGGAGCCCGATGCAGGGCTCAATCCCAGGACCCTAGGATCAGGACCCTGGGATCATGACCCAAGCCGAAGGCAGACGCCCAACCGACTGAGCCACCCAGGCGCCCCACTTGGTGACTTTTAATGGATGGTTGGAGCTGTGACTTGCATGGGCTGGGGGTTGCGGAGTACTCTGTTCTGGGGCTGCCCTGGCAGAATAGCTGGGACTGAAGTGAACACACACTGGAGTGTTCCTGAGGCACTCCACATAGAGTGTTCCCTGGCAGGAAAGCTGATGTAAGTGCAAGGTGAGGCGTCTTGGGACCCTGTGCACAGAAGGCACCTTGGCAGGATAGCAGAAGCTGAGTGGGTGTAAACCAGAACTCTGCACAGATGATGCCTTGGAGGAGTGGCTAGTATGTTGCGGTGGGGTAGAGGCCAGGGGGTAGTTCGGGGTGCCCTGCACTTGGGACACTCTGCTAGGACAGCCAAAGCTAAACTTGGTGTGAGCCGATGTGGTTTCTGGGCTCTCTGTGCAAAACGTGCAATGGCAGGATGGCTGAAGTTAAGTGGTTAGAAGCTGGAGTGTCTCAGTGTGCTCAGAGCATGGGGTGCCCTGGCTGAGGCAAGTGCAGGCAGCAGTGTGGCAGGGCACTCCATGTAGGATTTGGCCTGGCAGGGTGGCTGCAGCCACAGTAGACATGGGCTGGGGATTCCCAAGGTATTCCACACCAGGGCACCCTACCAGGGCAGCTAGATCCAAGGCAGATGCCAGCCAGAAGTCTCCGAAGCTGTCTGTTGCCAGGGGTGCTCTAGCAAAGAAACTGAAGCTGACTTGGTGAGGGCCTGGAGTGTTGCAGGGTCCAGTGTGCCTGCATCACCGGTGCAAGGCTGGGGTTGCAGTGCACTTTAAGCAGGGGTGTTCTGGTGTGCACTGCCCAGTGGCTGCCCCAGTGGGATAACTTGGACTAGTGTGGGCCATGAGCCTGTGGCTTACTGAGACATCAGGCTACAGGCTAGTTAAGGTACCTGGACCATTGACTGGTCTGTGCTTTCCACGTGGAGGGGGAGCATAGACCATGTCCATCATTAGCCCTTCCCACCAGGGGAAAGTTCCAGCAGCTCCCTCCTTATTTGGTGGAGTTCTAGGGGTGGCTCCATGCTGCTTGTTCTTTCAAACCAGAGCTTTTTTTTCTGTTCCTCAGTGCATCCAGGGCTGGTGTGGGCTAGGGATCCCCAGTGTTCTCTGAGGCAGCATGCCCATTAGGTATGTAGAGTTTTCCAGCAGTCCCCCACCCCCCCCCACCACCACCATTTGGTGGAGTTCTAGGGTTGGCTTTTTTATATGCTAGTTGCTCTTTTAAAGGGTGGCTTTTTTTTTTTTTTCTGTGCCCCAGTGCATCCAGAACTGGTGTGAGTTAGGGGACCTGGCCTGAAGTGCCAGGCCAGCTATGGTGTCCAGACCCTGCTCCCATCTGCACTTTCGAGCTGGAGGGAGGAACGTAAACCTCCAGTCCCTCTGACCCCACCCCCCACAATTGTTCCAGCAGCTTTTCTGCCATTTGGCAGCGTTCTGGGGCTGGCTCTTTCATAACCTAGTTGCTCTTTTAAACCTGTGCCCAAGGATAGATGGACGAATCTGTTCGCACTTGCTCAGTTCTATCCCTCCCCACTGCAGTTCACAGCAGTGGGGATGGGAGTTCCGTACATGCATGTCTCCAGCTCTCTTGCTGTTCTCTTTTGCCATTCTAGATTTTGTTGTGTAGAAGCGGTTCAGTCAGCCCTCAGTTCTTCTTTAGGAGGAACTGCACTATAAATAGGTATAATTTGGTGTGTTCTATGGAGGAGGGGAGGTCAAGGTCTTACTTCACCATCTTGGACCAGAACCCTCCTCTTCAATTTTGAATGATAAACTTACCAGGTAGTATATAGTTGGTTGTATGCGTTTTTTCTTTTCAGCACTTCAAATACATTGCACCATTCCCTTTGGCCTGAAAAGTATCTCCTGGGGGGGGGGGGGGGAATCGGCTGATAATCTAATCTTATGGGGGTTTCCTTATACATAATGAGTTGCTTTTCTCTTTTCTCTTTCTGCTTTTCTCTGCTTTCTCTTGCTGTTTTTAAGATTCTCTTTATCTTTAATTTTTGACATTTTAATTATGTGTCCTGGTGTGGATCTCTTTGCATTCATCTTGTTTGAGACTCTTTATGCTTCCTGGACTTGGTGTTTCATTTGCCAGCTTAGGGAATTTTTCAGCTATTATTTCTTCAAATAAGGTTTCTGCCCTTTCTCTCTTCTCCTTCTGGGCCCTTCTAATGTGAATGTTAGTATATCTGACATTGTCCCAGAGGTCCCTTAAACTATCCTCATTTTTAAAAATTCTTTTTTTCTTTTTGCTGTTCAGTTTGCAAGATTTCCTCTGTCCTGTCTTCCAGATTGCTGATCTATTCTTCTGTATCATCTGCTGTTTATTCCATTTTTCATTTGTTATTGTATTCTTCAGCTCTGATTGGTACTTCCTTCTATTTTCTAAGTTCTCACTGTGTGAATCCATTCTTCTCCTGAGTACAAAAACCATCTTTGTGACTATTACTTTGAACTCATTAGGTTGACTGCTTATTGCCATTTAATTCAGCTATTTTCATGAGGTTTTGTCTTACTCTTTCATTTGAAATGTATTTTTCTGTCTCCTCCTTTTGCCTCTTTGTTTCTATGTATTAGGTAGTTCAGCTACATCTCCCAGACTTGAAGGAATGGCCTTAGGTGGAGATGGCCTATGGGGCCCTGAAGTGCAATCCCCCCTGGCCACTAGAGCCAGCTGCTCCAGGGGTATCCAGTTTGTGGGGGGTGTGCACCCTCTTGTCCTGGTGGAGCCTTACTGCTGCATATGTGCCATGCACAGGGGGGCCCTCAGCCTGGCTGAAACTGCTGTGGGGAGGCCGGTAAGCAGGGTTATCATCCTGTTGGCTGCAAGGCCTCACCAAAGTGCAGGATTGTGTGGGGCACTCAGCAGCCTATGCCCTCTGGCATCAACAGTCTATAGGGAGGATTAAAGAATGGCACCTGCCAGAGCAGAATCATCAGGGCAGAATAAGAGAGCAAAAATAACTTCCACCAGTGTCTCAGTCCCCAGGGAAAAGGCCCAGGTTCCTTTTGCCTTTCCAACAGAGGCTCCAAGATTAGTAAGTGAATCTCCTTCATGTATGATCTATGCACTTTTTGATCTGGTGTTTTTCTACTGGTTTCCAGGCCAAGTGAGTCTGTGTAAGCCCTTTAAGAGCGAGTTTTCCTTTATCTACATTTCTGTAGTTTCCCTAGACATATTCCCTGTTGGTTTTCAAAGCGAGGTGTTTTTATCTCTCCTCTCTCCTGAATCTCTTGTTCCTCTGATAAAAGTTCTCTACTTTTGAGGTACCTCCCAACCATGGAACACCACACCTGGGGTGTGTTTTTTCCCCTTAGCAAGACCGTATCCGTGTTTATTTTACCCATCTCAATTCATCCAGTTTCTAGTTCAGAGGGAGTTATTCCCATCTGTAGTCATAGATTTGTTGTGTTCACTGGAGGAAATAAGCTCGGGATCTTCCCATGATGGCATCCTGAACCATCCTACTTTTAGCTCTTAAATTTGAGTCATTGGTCAGTTCCAAGTTAATTTTTATATACGGAGTCAGTCAAGGGTCCACTTAAATTCTTGTACGTGTACTTAGCCAGTAGTCCCAGCACCATTTCTTAAAGAGACTATTTGTTCCCCCATTGAATGGTCTTGGTATCATCATCAAAAATCAAAAGAATATAGATGTTTGGGTTTATTTCTAGATTTAACTCTATTCCACTAGTCCCTATGTCTTTCCTTACGTCAGTACCACACTGTTTTGATTACTGTAGCTTGGAAGTAAGTAGTGAAGTTGCAGTGTGAATCTTCCAACTTTGCTTTTCCTTTTCAATATTGTTTTGGCTATTTGGGGCTGGTGAAATTCTGTATGATTTTGAGGATCAGCTTTTCCAGGTTACAAAGGAAGACTGTGAATTTTAATAGGAATTGCAATGAATCTATACATCACTTTGGGGAATGTTGATATCTTACCAGTTGTTATAAACTGAATTGTGTCCCCAAAACTCATATGTTGAAGCCTTAACCAATCATGTGACTGTATTTGGAGATGGAGCCTGTAAGGAGTCATTTAAAGTCAAATGAAGGCATAAGGGTGGGGCCCTAATCCAACAGGAATAATGTTCTTATAAGAAGAGACACCAGGAAAGCACACATTCAGAGAAAAGGCCATGTGAGGACACTGCAAGAAAGTGGCCATCTGCATGTCAAGAAGAAAGACCTCAGGAAAAATCTGCCAACACCCTGATCTTGGATATCCAGCCTCCAGAACTGTGAGAAATGAATTTCTGTTTTTCAAGCCGTCCAGTCTGTGGTATTTTTTTATGGTAGCCCTAGCACACTATTACAATATTATGTCTTCCAATCCATGAAAATGAAATGTCTACATTTAATTATGACTTGAGTTTTGTTCAGCAATATTTTGAAGTTTTCATTTCCTTAAATTCATTCCTAGTTTTTTTATTCTTTTGAATGCTATTATAAATAGAATCATAGTCTTACTTTCCTTTGGGGACTCTAATTGTTGGTGAATACAAACACAGTTGATTTTTATGTGCTGATCCTGTACCCTATATTTTGCTCAATTTGTTAGCTCTAATGGCCAGTTTTTTTGTGTGGATATCTTAGGCTTTTCTATATTTAGAATCATGTCATCTACAAACAGAAATAGTTTTCCTTCATCTTTTCCAATTGGAATGCTTTTTTTTTATTTTTCTTAATTTTTCTGGCTACAACTTTCAGCACCAAACTGAGTATCAGTGGTAAAAGCTGACATTCTTGTTTTGATCCTGATGTTGAGAAAGATTTCAGTCTTTTACTACTGGGAATGATGTTAGCTGTGGGTTTTTCATAAATGCCCTTTATCACGTTAAGGAAATTCCCTTCTTTTCCTAGTTTGCTAAGCACTGTTATCCTGAAAAGGTGTTGACTTTTTTCAAATGCTGCTTCTACATCAATTGAGAGGATGATGTGGGGTTTTCCCCCTTTGTTCTATTAATGCAGTGTGTTATGTAGATTTATTTTCATATGTTGAACCACCCTGCATTCCTGGCATAAGTCCCACTTGATCATGCTGTAATAATCCCTTTAATGTGCTACTGGATATGATTTGCTAATACTTTGTTCAGGATTTTTGTATCTGTGCCCATGAGAGATATTCATCAGTAGTTTTCATATCTAGTGGTATTTTTGTCTGGCTTTGTTATCAGGATAAGGCTGGCTTCAAGGAAGCATTCCCTCCTCTTTTGGAACAGTTTGAGTAGGATTGGTGTTACATTTCTTTTAAATGTTTAAAATTCACTGATGATGCCATCTAGTTCTTGACTTTTCTTTTTTGGAGGTCTTGAGCTACTGATTCAATCTTTTGTTGTAAGTCACTTTAGATTTTCTATTTCTTTTGAGTCAATCTTGGTAATTTCTGTGTAGGTAGATTTTTTTTAAAGATTTTATTTATTTATTTATTTGACAGAGACACAGCAAGAGAGGGAACACAAGCAGGGGGAGTGGGAGAGGGAGAAGCAGACTGCCCGCGGAGCAGGGAGCCCGATGTGGGGCTCGATCCCAGGACCCCAAGATCATGACCTGAGCCGAAGGCAGATGCTTAACGACTGAGCCACCCAGGTGCCCCTAGAGTTTTATACATTTAATCTACATTATTTGAGGTACAATTGTTTTTCACCTAAAATCCTTTTCAATTTTTATAAGGATGGTAATGTTCTCACTTTTATTTCCAATTTTAATTATTTGCACTCTCTTTTTTTCTTAAGCAGTTTATCTAAAGTTTGTCAATTTTGTTGATCATTTCAAAGAACCAATTTTTGGTTTCATTGATTCTCTATATTTTTTTATTCTGTATATTGTTTATCTCTGTTTTAATCTATTTTCTTCCTTCCTCCAGCTATGGATTTAGTTTGCTCCTCATTTTCTAATTAAGATATAAAGTTAGGTTGACATTTCCTTTTTTTTTAAGTAGGCATTTACAGCTGTGAATTTCCTTCTAAATTTTGTTTTCATTGCCTCTCATAAATTTTGGTATATTTTTTTTATTGTACTTTATCTCAAAGTATTTTCTAATTTACACAGTGATTTCTTTGACTAACCAGTTAAGAGTGTGTTGTTTAATTCCCACATATTTGTGAAATTTAGTTTCCTTCTACTATTGATGCCAAGCTTCATTCTATTGGTCAGAGAAAATACTTTGTAGTCTTTTGTTTTAAATAAGAATTGCAATGTTCATGTGCACTTGAGAAGAATGTGTATCTGCTGTTGTTGGATGGAGTGTCCAAATATATTGGTTAGGGTTATTTGGGTTTTAGTATTGTTCAAGTCCTCCAGTTACTTATGGATCTTCTGTCTATATGTTTTATCCATTACTGAAAGTAAGGTATTTAAGTCTCCCAACTACTGTTGTGGAACTATTTCTCCCTTCAATTCTGTCCATGTGTACTTCATCTATTTTGAGTGTCTGGTGCATATATCTTTATCTTCTTGATGAATTGACCCTTTCATCATTATATAATTTTGTCTCTTGTAACCATTTAAACCTAAAACACATTTTGTATACTAATATAGCTACCCCAGAACTCTTCTGGTTATTTGCATGGAATATCTTTTTCCATAATTTAACGTTGTATCTACTAGTGTCTTGGGTCTAAAATGAGTCTCTTCTGTGCAGTATATAGTTGCATTGTTTTTTCTTTCATTTTTTAATCCGTTTTGACTCGTTTTTTAATTCGTTAGTTCATTTACATTTAAAATGATTACTGATTATGCAGGACTCATTCCGCTATTACTATTTTCCATATGATTTTTGTCCCTCAACTCTTCTAATACCTTCTTTTTCTAGTGTGACATTTTTATTCCCCTTCCTTTTTAATACATTTTCTTAGAGGTTACTATGGGAATTACAGTTAACATTCTAACTTTATGCCAATCTACTTTGAATTAATGCCAAATTAGTTCAGTAGCTCCTATCCAACTCTGTCCCAAATTTTTGTTGTAATTTTGCAAATCATGTGTTTATATATCATGTGCCCATTGACATAGATTTAGAATTATTGTTTTATGCTTTTTTCTTCTAATCATGTAGGAAACAGATAAGCCAGAAATACACTAGCTTTCATATGTACACCGATGTAGTTACCTTTGTTGGTAATCTTTATTTCTTTGTATGACTTTGAGTTACTGTCTCATGTCCTTTTATTTCAGCCTTTAGAACTCCTTTTAGCATTTCTTGCAGGGCAGGTCTAGTAGAGACAAATTCTCTTGCCCTTTGTTTATCTGGAAATGTATTAATTTTTCCTTCATTTTCAAAGGGAAGTTTTGCCAATACACACTTGGTTGGTACTTTAATTTTTCATCCCATTGCCTTCTAGCCCATGTGATTTCTCATGCGAAATCAGCTGTTAATTTTATTGACGATCCCTTGTCTGTGACAAGTCTCTCCTCTCTTGCTGCTTTCAAGATATTCTCTTTGTCTTTCAACCACTTTATTTTACGTGTCTTGGTGTGGACCTTGGAGATTATCTTCCTTGAAGTTCATTGAGTTTCTTGTATGTGTAGTTTTAGGTCTTTCATGAAATTTGGGATGCTCACTATTATTCACTTATATGAATGGCAGTTGAATATGACCCCAGGTTGGCTTTGTTTTTTTATACTATGGTGGTTGGGTTCCAATATGGAGCATCCCAAGATTGAGTGTTCCAAGACAACTAGGCAGAAGCTACAGGCTTCTTATAACCTCGCTTCAGAAGTAAAAGAACATTAATTCTGCCATATTCTATTGGTCAGCCAAACCATTAAGAACATCCCAGATTCAGGAGGTAAGGCATTAGATATTTCTCCACAATAAGAAAAATGTCAAATGACTCCTGGCTTATTTTTAATCCATCACAGATATCTTGTTGATTCCAGGAGAGTCATTTCCAGAGGAAGCAAATGACAGAGAAGAAATGTCAAGGCTAGGTCTCCCATCTCCTGCATGGGAAGGGCAGGATTTGGGAGTATCCTACAGCTGTAATAGTGGGAGGAAAAGCCCTACATGGGTGGAAAAAAAAAACTGCTACCTCAGTGATGCTCCTTGGAATGTGAAGAGGGAAGGAAGAATAATATTTGAGCCCCTTCTATGGCTAAAACCTCCATCATCATCTTCCAGGTACCCTATGAGCAACAATGTGTTAAAGGCTCAGGGGAGAGAACATTAGCTGCCACTTTTTAGGTAAACGAGTCTGAGAATGTCCCAGATGAGGCACCTGAGGCTGCATGTCATCTGGAATACACATAACCACATTATTAAATATAACTTAAGTAATCTTCTAATTTAGTCAAATGATTTTACTCTGAAGAATATCTAACTCACTTTTCATCAGGAATCCCTACTCACCCCCTATACCTAAATACTGTGCATCCTGTCTTTAATAATAATTGACCAGTTCTTGGGTACAGTTAGCTTAGGTCTTTTTCCAATTTAATTCTCACAGCAACCCCATTTTGCAGATAAGGAAACTGAGGCTTTTTTTTCCAAGGACATGGAGAAAATGGCATAGCTAGGAATAAATTTCATATCTAGTTGGTACCACAGTATATGCCCTTTACTATACAATGTTTTCTCCTTAAGGCTCAATAAAATTCATATTTGTCATAAGGATAGCCTATATGATTAATTCAGCAATTATGTAGTAATTAACCCTCTTTAGGAATATACCTTCTACCCCATTGGTATAAAGAGGTACTTAAATACATTTAATTCATGAAAGTCTAGTCCAAGATTGTGACTTGGACTTGGAAGACATTGAATTCACTTCCTGCACAGACCAGATCTATACCTATTTATACATCAGTTCCTCCTGAAGAACTGAGGGATGACTGAACAGCTTCTGCAGAACAAAACCTAGAACAACTGAGAACAGCGGGAGAGACTGAGACATGGTAATGGAGAGAACACCCATCTCCGATGAAGTAAATTGCAGTGGGAAAGGATAGCATGGAGGGACCAGAAGCAGATTCATCTGCCCTGGGGCACAGGTAAAAAGGTATGGTTTAAAAGAGCAACTACTATATAAAAGATCCAACCCCAGGGGTGCCTGGGTGGTTCAGTGGTTTGAGCGTCCAACTCTTGATTTTGGCTCAGGTCATGATCTCAGGGTCATGAGATCAGACCCCATGTCAGGCTCTGTGCTCAGCAGGGAGCGTGCTTCAGATTCTCTCCCTCGGCTCGCCCCCCCCCCCCCTTCACACACACACTTGCTCTAAAATGAAGAAATCTTTAAAAAAAAAAAAAAATCCAACCCTAGAATTCCACCAAATGGTGGAAGAGCTACTGGAACTCTCTCCAGGTTGGTGGGGCTGGTGAGCACCATGATTTACACTACTCCTCCACCTTGAGAGTGCAGACTGGAGCAGGGTCCAGATCCCACAGCTGGCCTGTCACCTCAGAGTGGCGCATGTTCCTAGCCTAGACCAGCCCCAGACACTCAGGGACACAGAAAGAAAGCCACAATTTAAAAGAGCAACTAACATATAGAAGAGCCGGCCCTAGAATTCTGCCAAATGCTGGAAAAGCTCCTGGAACTCTCCAGGTTGGGGGGCTGGTGAGAAACATGGTTTACACTCTCCCTCCATCTTGATATCATGAATGTGAGCAGGATCCAGTGCCCTAACCTGGTCTGCCACGTCAGTGAGCCCCAGGCCCCTAGCCCACACCAGCCCCAACTGTCCCACCAAGGTAGACACAGGGCAGTGCACACCAGGATACACCTGGTCAGTGCTCCCTACAGCTCCAGCCATTGCATCAAGGTGACACAGGCACAAAGCACCTTCAAACATACTAGGCCTACGCCACTTCAGCTTTAGATGGCTTGCTAGGGCACCCCAACACAGAATACTGCAGGACCTTCCCATTAATACCTGCTTCAGCCCTGCCACACTGTCGAAGCACCTCCTGCTTGGAGAGCACGGGACAGCCCCACCCTTCATGGAGCACCCCAGGAAACAATGGCCCATGCCTGCTTTGGTTCATCCACCCCACAGAGGCACCCCCTGCATGGAGAGCACTGGGATGGCGCTGCCTATACTAGCCTAAGTGCCATCACTCCACCAGGGCACACACTGCCATGAGCAATGAGCTACCCAGGGACACCCCAGCTTGCATCCACCTCACTTTCAGCTGTTCTGCTAGGTCACCCTCAGTACAGAGAACCCTGGGACATCCAGCTGGCATCCACCTCAGCTTCAGCTGTCCTGCCAGGCATACTTTTAATAGAGAGCCCAAAGACCACACTGGCTGATGCCCACCTCTGCTCCATCCATCCTGCAAGGGCATCATCTACACAGAACAAGAAAACTCAGGCTTATAATGACTTTAGCTTCTGTTGTCCTGCCAGGGTGTCCCATGTAGAACCCAGGGACCACTCCAGTCTACATCCATGTCAGCTTTTGCTGTTCTGCCAAGGTGCCCTATGCACAGAGAGCACAGGGGCTGCATTGGACTGTGACCACTTCAGCTTCTGTTATCCTACCAAGGTGCCTTCTGTGTGTAGGGTCCCAGGACACCTCACCCTGCACTTGCATCAGCATCAGCTTTCCTGCCAGAGAACGCTCTATGCGGAGTGCCTCAGGAACACCCCAGTGTGTGTCCACTTCGGCCCCAGCCGTCCTGCCAGGGCAGCCCCAGCAAAGAGTACCCCACAACCCCCAGCCCATGTAAGCAACAGCTCCATCCAGCCAGTGAAAGTCACCAAACGCACACAGTCTACACAGGGGATGACCATACATGAGACCAATGAATTCTATCAAACATTGAAAGAAGAGTATCTTTTCAAACTATTTCAAAAAGTAGAAGAGAAAGGAAAGCGTCCAATTCATTCTACAAGGCAAACATCACCCTGATAACAAAATGGACAAAGAACCACCCCCCAAAAAATAAAATTACAGGCCAATACCCCTGATGAATATAGGTGCAAAAATCCTCAACAAAATATCAGCAAACTGCATTCAACAATACATTTAAAAGATCATTCACCACAATGAAGTGGGGTTTATCTATAAATTCAAGAATGGTTCAATCTTTGCAAAACATTCAATATGATATATCACATTAAGAAAATGAAGGATAAAAATTACATGATCATCTCACTAAATGCAGAAAAAGTATTTGACAAAACATAACATGCATTTATGATCAAAACAAAGTGGAAAAGAGGAAACATACCTTGACATAACGAAGGCCATATGTAAAAAAAAACCCCATAGCTAACATCACACTCAATGATGAATAACTAAAAGCTTTTCCTCTAAGATCAGGAACAAGACAAAGATGTCTTTTCTCACCACTTTTATTCAACATAGTACTGGAATTCCTAGCCAAAGTAATTGGACAAGAAAAAGAAAAGGCATCAGTACCAAAAAAGAAGTTAAACTGTCTCTACCTGCAGATGACATGATATATAAAACACCCTAAAGATTCCACCAAAAACCTATTAGAATAAATGAATTGAGTAAAGTTGGATAAAAAATTAATACCCAGATATTGGTAGCATTTCTATATACTCATAAGTAGCAGAATGAAAAATGAAAAAAAATTCCATTTACAATCGCACCAAATATCTAGAAATAAATTTAACCAAGGAGGTAAAAGACTGTACTTTGAAAACTATAAAACATTGTTGAAAGAAACTGAAAATGACACAAAGAAATGGAAAGATATTCCATGCTCAAGGATTGGAAGAATTAATATTGTTAAAATATCCATAATGCACAAAGTAATCTACAGACTCAAAGCAACCCCTACCAAATACCAAAAGCACAGAACACCCAGAAGAGTCAAAGCAATCTTAAGAAAGAATAGCTGGAGGTATCACAATCCAGATTTCAAGATACACTACAAAGTTATAGTAATCAAAACCATATGGGGGAATTTTGAAAAGATGGCAGAGTAGGGGACCCTATTCCAACTGGTCCCCAGAATTGAGCTGGATATCTACCAGACCACTCTGAGCACCCACAAAATCAGCCTGAGATGTAAGAAGATCTGGATCTCTACAAACAGAATATCACAGGCAATTGTTTTTGAGGTACGAAGCGGGGAGCCGTGATTCCACAGGCAGATATCGGAGGATAAATGGCAACGGGAGGGAGTCTGTCCATGGGGATCCTACACCGCCAGTGAGCAACAGCCTCCTGTGCCGGGGACAGGACACAGACTCGCAGACCAGTAGCAGCGGGGAAAGGACTTTAGGGCAGCCCCCCGATGGAAACTGGAGCTGCGGGGTCATGCGTGGGAACTGGGGACGGCTGGTGGTTTTAGAAGCACAAAGGGCAGAGACATGCCCAACCTGGAGGCGAGGACTGGGAGCCCTGCTGAGGGGAGCACAACCCAGGACACTGCAGTTTATAGCAGCACAGACAGAAACGGAGATAGTGTGGCCTGGAGAGCTCACTGAAGCACAGACTGCGATCTCTCTGCTCTGAGGCAAAGGGTTGGAAATGGGTCTCTTCTGGTCTGACTCTCATATAAGAGATGTGGAAAGCCGCTAGAGAACAAAAGCCCCCCCAAAACGGTTTTCACTGAGCCCATCCCCCCCCAGGGGGCAGGGCCATTCTGCCCAAACAGGGTTGCCTGAGTAACAGCACAGCACACCCCTCCCCAGAAGACAGCCTGGGAAAACAAGAGGTCAGCAACCCTAAGGTCCCTAGAAAACAGGTGCATCTTGCTTGGACTGTGGTCAATAATTTGGACTCTATACACTCCCTCAAACACCCATCAACAGAATGACTAGGAGGAGGAACCCCCAAAATAGGAAAGACTCAGAGATTATGACTTATGCCACAGATTTACAAATGGATTGAGATATAACCAAGATGTTGGAGATGGAATTCAGGCTGGCAATTGTGAAGACAATAGCTAGAATGGAGAAATCAATTAATGGCAACATAGAGTCTCTAAGGGCAGAAATGAAAGCTGAATTGGCAGAACTTAAAAATGCCATCAATGAGATCCAATCTAATCTAGATAATCTAACAGCTAGGGTAACTGAGGCAGAAGAACGAATAAGCGACCTGGAAGACAATTTAATAGATAAAAAGGGAAAAGAGGAGGCCAGGGAAAAACAACTCAGAATCCATGAAAATAGAATCAGAGAAATAAGTGACACCATGAAGTGTTCCAATGTCAGAATTATCGCAATCCCGGAGGGACTGGAGCAAGAGAGGACTAGAAGATATACTTGAGCAAATCGTAGCTGAGAACTTCCCTAATCTGGGGAATGAAACAAATATTTGCGTCCTAGAGGCAGAGAGGACCCCTCCCAAGATCAAGGAAAACAGGCCAACACCCCAGCATGTAATAGTAAAACTTGCAAATCTTAGAACCAAGGAAACCATCTTAAGGGCAGTTAGGGGGAAGAGATTCCTTATGTACAGAGGGAGGAACATTAGAATACCGTCAGACCTATCCAGAGAGACTGGCAAGCCAGAAAGGCCTGGCAAGACATATTCAGAGTACTAAATGAGAAGAACATGCAGCCAAGAATACTTTATCTGGCAAGGCTGTCATTTAGAATGGATAGAGAGATGCAGAGCTTCCAAGACCGGCAGAAATTGAAAGAATATGTGATCACTAAGCCGGCTCTGCAAGAAATATTAAGGGGGGGCTCTATAAAAGGAGAAAGACCCCAAGAGAGATATACAACAGAAATTTACAGGGATAATCTATAAAAACAAGGTCTTCACAGGCAACATGATGACAATTCATATCTTTCAATAATCACTCTCAATGTGAACAGCCTAAATGCTCCCATGAAACAGCACAGGGCTGCAGACTGGATAAAAAGACAGGACCCATCCATAATGCTGTCTACAAGAGACTCATTTTGAACCTAAAGATACATCCAGACAGAGTGAAGGAATGGAGATCAATCTTCCATGCCAGCAGACCTCAAAAGAAAGCCGGGGTAGCAATTCTTATATCAGACAAATTAGATTTTAAACTAAAGACTGTAGTTAGAGACACAGAAGGACACTATATCATTCTTAAAGGGTCTATCCAACAAGAAGATCTAACAATTGTAAATATCTACGCCTCCAACACGGGAGCAGCCATCTACATAAGCCAACTGTTAACCAAAATAAAGGGTCATATTGATAACAATACGTTAATTGTAGGAGACCTCAATACTCCACTCTCAGCAATGGACAGATCATCTAAGCAGAAAATCAACAAGGAAACAAGAGCTTTGAATGACACGCTGGACCAGATGGACCTCATAGATATATACATAACATTCCACCCTAAAACAACAGAATACTCATTCTTCTCGAGCAAATTTGCATGGAACTTTCTCCAGAATAGACCACATACTGGGTCACAAATCAGGTCTCAACCGGTAACAAAAGATTGAGATTATTCCCTGCATATTCTCAGACCACAATGCTTTAAAACTGGAACTCAATCACAAGAAAAAATTTGGCAAAAATTTGAACACTTGGAAGCTAAAGACCACTCTGCTCAAGAATATTTGGGTCCACCAGGAAATCAAAGAAGAACTTAAACAACTCATGGAAACCAATGAGAACGAAAACACATTGGTCTAAAACCTATGGGATACTGAAAAGGTGGTCCTAAGGGGGAAATACATAGCCATCCAAGCCTCACTCAAAAAAATAGAAAAATCCCGAATTCACCAACTAACTCTACACTTTAAAGAACTATAGAAAAAGCAACAAACGATGTCTAAGCCACGCATTAGAAGATAAATAATTAAGATCAGAGCAGAGATCAATGAATTAGAAACCAGAAACACAGTAGATCAGATCAACAAAACTAGAAGCTGGTTCTTTGAAAGAATTGATAAGATCGATAAACCACTGGCCAGACTTATCCAAAAGAAAAGAGAAAGGACCCAAATTAATAAAATTATGAATGAAAGGGGAGAGATCACGACTAACACCAAGGAAACAGAAACAATTATTAGAAATTATCAACAACTATATGCCAATAAACTGAGAAATCTGGATGAAATGGATGCTTTCCTGGAAACCTATAAGCTGCAAAGACTGAAACAGGAAGAAATTGACAACCTAAATAGGCCAATAACCGTAACAAGATTGAAGCAGTGATCAAAAACCTCCCAAAAAAACAGGAGTCCAGGGCCTGATGGATTCCCTGGGGAATTCTACCATTCAAAGAAGAAATAATACCTATTCTACTAAAGCTGTTTCAAAAAACAGAAACAGAAGGAAAGCTTCCAGACTCATTCTATGAGGCCAGCATTACCTTAATCCCCAAACTGGGCAAAGACCCCATCAAAAAGGAGAATTTCAGACCGATATCCCTGATGAATATGGATTCCAAAATCCTCAACAAAATCCTAGCTAATAGGATCCAACAGTACATTAAAAGGATCATCCACCACGACCAAGTGGGATTTATTCCCGGGATGCAAGGTGGGTTCAACATTCGCAAATCAATCAATGGGATAGAACACATTAATAAGAGGAGAGAGAACCATATGGTTCTCTCAATTGATGCAGAAAAAGCATTTGACAAAATACAGCATCATTTCCTGATTAAAACTCTTCAGAGTATAGGGATTGAGGGAACATTCCTCAAGTTCATAAAATCCATCTATGAAAAACCCACAGTGAATATCATCCTCAATGGGGAAAAGCTGAGAGCCTTTCCCTTAAGATCAGGAACACGTCAAGGATGCCCCCACTCTTGCCACTATTGTTCAACATAGTACTAGAAGTCTTAGCAACAGCAGACAACAAAAAGAAATAAAAGGTATTCAAATTGGCAAAGAAGTCAAACTCTTTTTGCAGATATGTCATCTGCAAATATGTGGAAAACGCAAAAGACTCCACCCCCAAATTACTAGAACTCATACAGCTTCACTTTCCACTTTATGTGGAAAACGCAAAAGACTCCACCCCCAAATTACTAGAACTCATACAGCTATTCAGTAATGTGGAAGGATACAAAATCAATCCACAGAAATCAGCTGCTTTCTTATACACTAACAATGAAACTGTAGAAAGAGAAATTAGAGAAACGATTCCATTTACAATAGCACCAAAAACCACAGGATACCTCGGAATATACCTAACCAAAGAGGTAAAGGATCTATACTCATCTATACTCTAAGAACTACAGAACACTCATGAAAGAAATTGAAGAAGACACAAAAAGATGGAAAAACATTCCATGCTCATGGATCAGGAGAATAAACATTGTTAAAATGTCTATGCTACCCAGAGCACTCTATACCTTCAATGCCATCCCGATCAAAATTCCAATGACATTTTTCAAAGTGCTGGAACAAACAATCCTAAAATTTGTATGGAATCAGAAAAGACCCCGAGTCGCCAAGGAAATGTTGAAAAAGAAAAAGCTGGGGGCATCACGTTGCCCGATTTCAAGCTATATTACAAAGCTGTGATCACCAAAACAGCATGGTACTGGCACAAAAACAGACATATAGACCAATGGAACAGAATAGAGAGCCCAGATATGGACCCTCAACTCTATGTCAAATAATCTTCTTTGACAAAGCAGGAAAAATATGGAATGAAAAAAAGTCTCTTCAATAAATGGTGCTGGGAAAATTGGACAGCCACATGCAGAAGAATGAAACTCGACCATTCTCTTAACACCATACACAAAGAAAAACTCAAAATGGATGAAAGACCTCAATGTGAGACAGGAATCCATCAAAATCCTAGAGGAGAACATAGGCAGTAACCTCTTTGACATCAGCCACAGCAACTTCTTTCAAGATAGAGCTCCAAAAGCTAGTGAAACAAAAGCAAAAATGAACTTTTAGGACTTCATCAAGATAAAAAGCTCCTGCACAGCAAAGGAAACAGTCAACAAAAGAAAGAGGCAACCCACAGAATGGGAGAATATATTTGCAAATGACACTACAGATAAAGGGCTGGTATCCAAGATCTATAAAGAACTTCTCAAACCCCCAAAAAACAAATAATCAAGTCAAAAAATGGGCAGAAGACATGAAAAGACACTTCTCAGAAGAAGACATACAAATGGCTGACAGACACATGAAAAAATGTTCGTCATCATTAGCCATCAGGGAAATTCAAATCAAAACCACATTGAGATACACCTTACACCAGTTAGAATGGCAAAAATGGACAGGGAAAGAAACAACAAATGTTGGAGAGGTTGTGAAGAAAGGGGAACCCTCTTACATTGTTGGTGGGAATACAAGTTGGTACAGTCACTTTGGAAAAGAGTGTGGAGTTTCCTCAAAAAATTAAAAATAGAGCTACCCTATGACCCAGCAATTGCACTCCTGGGTATTTACCCCAAAGACACAGATGTAGTGAAAAGAAGGGCCACATGCACCCCAATGTTCATAGCAGCAATGTCCACAATAGCCAAACTGTGGAAAGAGCTGAGATGCCCTTCAACAGATGAATGGATAAAGAAGATGTGGTCCACACAGACAATGGAATATTACTCAGCCATCAGAAAGGATGAATACCCAACTTTTACATCCACATGGATGGGACTGGAGGAGATTATGCTAAGTGAAATAAGTCAAGCAGAGAAAGTCAAATATCATATGGTTTCACTTATTTGTGGAACATAAGGAATAACTTGAAGGACATTAGGAGAAGGAAGGGAAAAATGAGCAGGGGGGGGATTGGAGGGAGAGATGAACCATGAGAGACTATGGACTCTGAGAAACAAACAGGGCTTTAAAGGGGAGGGGGGAGGGGGGGATTGGTTAACCCGGTGATGAGTATTAAGGAGGGCACGTCCTGCATGGAGCACTGGGTGTTATACAAAAACAATGGATCATGGATCACCACATCAAAAACTAATGATGTATTGTATGGTGACTAACATAATAATAAAAAAAAAAACATATGGTACCAAAACAAAAACAAATCAATGGAACAGAATGGAGAACCCAGAAAAAAAGCCCACATTTATATGGTCAGTTAATCTATGACAGAGGAAACAAGAATATACAACGGGAAAAAGTCTCCTCAATAAATGTGCTGGGAAGAAACTTTGCAGGTCAGAAGGGTATTGAAAGTGCTGAAAGGAAAAATTTGCACCCAAGAATACTCTATCCATAAACCTGTCATTCAGAATAGGAGAGATAAAGATTTTCTCAGATAAAAACTAAAGGAGTCATGACCACTAAACCAGCCCTACAAGAAATATTAAAGGGGATTCTATGAGTGGAAAGGAAAGAACAGAAGTGAGAGTATGAAAAGTTAAAAACACAAAAGCAGTAAAAATAAGTTTTTCTGTAAAAAAAGAAATCAGTGGATGGATTCATTAAATACGAAGATGTAAACTATGACACTATATACCTAAAATGTAAAGGAGAAAGTAAAGAATGGGTTCAACTTAAACCACCATCGACTTAATATAGACTGGTATATGCAGAAGATAGTATAACAAACCTCATGCTACCACAAATCAAAAACCAGTAACAGATATGCAAAGAAGAAAGAGAAAGGAATTCAATTATATCACTAAAGGAAGCCAACAAACCATAGAAGCAAGAAAGGATCAGAGAAAATCTATAGAAACACCTACAAAACAAGTAACAAAATGGCAAAATATATCTATCAATAATTACTTTAAATGTAAAAGGAGTAAACAATCTAATGAAAAAACACAGAGTGACAGAGTAGATAAAAAAACAAAACCCATCTATATGCTGCCTACAAGAGACTCATTTCAGACTGAAAGACACCTGCAAACTGAAGTTGGGGGATGGAGAATTACTTATCATACAAGTGGATATCAAAAGAAAGCCAGTTTAGCAATACTTCTATCACTTTAGACTTTAAAACAAATTCTATTACAAGAGACAAAGAAGAACACTGTATAATCATAAAGGAGACAATCCAACAAGAAGATTTAACAACTGGGGCACCTGGATGGCTCAGTCAGTTAAGCGTCTGCCTTCAGCTCAGGTCATGATCCCAAGGTCCTGGATCAAGCCCCACATCGGGCTCCCTGCTCAGCAGGGAGCCTGCTTCTCCCTCTCCTCCCCACTTGTGCTCTTTGTCTCTGTCAAATAAATAAATAAAATCTTAAAAAAAAAAGATTTAACAATTGTAAATATTTATGCATCCAACATGGGAGCACCCAAATACATAAATAACAAACATAAAGGAAATAATTGATAGCAATACAGTAATAGTAGTGGATTTTAACATCCCACTTACACTGATGGCCACATAATTGAAACAAAATCAACAAGGAAAGAGTGGCTTTGAATAACACAATGAATTTAATGGATTTAACACATACATTCAGAACATTCTATCCTAAAACAGAAGAATACATATTCTTTTCAAGTGCACATGGCACAGTCTCCAGAAGAGATCACGTATTAGGCCACAAAACAAGTCTCAACAAATTCAAAAACACTGAAGTCATACCAAGTCATCTTTTCTGACTACAACACTATGAAACTAGACATCAACCACAAGAAAAAATCTGGAAAGAGCAAAAATACATGGAGATTAAATGACATGTTACTAAACAATGACTGGGTCAACCAAGAAATCAACGAAGAAATAAAAAAATATTACATGGAAACAAATGAAAATGAAAACATAATGGTCCAAAATCTTTGGGATTCAGCAAAAACGGTTCCAAGTGTGAAGTTTATGGCAATATAGGCCTACCTCAAGAAGCAAGAAAAATCTCAAATAAACAACGTATTCTTACCCCTGATGGAGCTAGACAAAGAGCCACATACAAAAACAAAACCCAGCAGGAGGAAGGAAATAATAAGGATAAGAGCAGAAAGTATGATAAAGAAACTTAAAAAAAAACCAATAGAACAGATCAATGAAATCAGGAACTGGCTCTTTGAAAAAAAAAATCAACAAAATTAATCTCTAGCTAGACTTATCAAGAGAGAGAGAGAAAGGACTCAAACAAAATCACAAATGAGACAGGAGAAATAATAACCAACACTACAGAAATACAGTTGTAAGAGAATATTATAAAACTTACATGCCAACAAATTGGACAACCTAGAAAAAATGGATAAACTCCTACAAACATATAACCTACCAAAAGTAAAGCAGGAAGAAATAGAAAATTTGAACAGACAGATTACTACCAAGGAAACTGAGTAGGTAATCAAAAAACTCTCAACAAACAAAAGTCCAGGACCAGATGGCTTCACAGGTGAATTCCATCAAATATTTAAAGAAGAGTTAATACTTATTCTTCTCAAATTATTCCAAAATATACAAGAGGAAGGAAAAACCAAATTCATTCTGTGAGGCCAGCATTATCCTGAAACCAAAACCAGGTAAAGACACCACAAAAAAAAGAAAACTACAGGCCAGTATCTCTGACGAACATAGATGCAAAACTCCTCAACAAAATATCAGCAAACTGAATCCAATACATTTTTAAAAAATTCACCACTATCAAATGGGATTTATTCCTGTGTTGCAAGGGTGATTGAATATTAACAAATCAATCAATGTGATACATCACATCAATAAGAGAAAAGATAAAAGCCATATGATCATTTCAACAGATGCAGAATAAGCATTTGACAAAATACATCATTCATGATGATTCATACAACATCCACTCATGATAAAAACCCTGAACAAAGTACGTTTAGAGGGGAACATAGCACAACATAATAAAGGCCTTATCTGAAAAACCCACAACAAACATCATACTCAGTGGGGGAAGAATTGAGAGCTTTTCCCGAGGTCAAGAACAAGAGATAAGGATTTCCATTATCACCACTTTTGTTCAACATAGTACTAGAAGTGCTAGCCACAGCAATTAGACAACAAAAAGAAGTAAAAGGCATCCAAATCAGCAAGGAATAAGTAAAACTTTCATTATTTGCAGATAACATATCTAGAAAACTCTAAAGACTCCACCAAAAAACTTCTAAAACTCATAAATTCAGTAAATTCTCAGATACAAAATCAATGTACAGATATCTTTTCATTTCTAGACAATAATAAAGCAGCAGAAAGAGAAATTAAGATAATCCTATTTTTTAAAGATTTTATTTATTTATTTGACAGAGAGAGACACAGCGGGAGAGGGAACACAAGCAAGGGGAGTGGGAGAGGGAGAAGCAGGCTTCCCACTGAGCAGGGAGCCCAATGCGGGGCTTGATTCCAGGACCCTGGAATCATGACCTGAGCCAAAGGCAGATGCTTAACAACTGAGCCACTCAGGCACCCCAATATAATCCTATTTATAACTGCACCAAAAAAAAAAAAAACCTAGAATAAACTTAACCAAAGAGGTGAAAGACCTATAGTCTGAAAACTATAAAATGCTGATGAAAGAAATTGAAGAAGACACAAAGAAATGGAAAACATTCCATGTTCATGTATCAGAAGAACAAATATTGTTAAAATGTCTACATTACCCAAAGCAATTTACACATTTAATGCAATCCCTATCAAAATACCAACAGCATTTTTCACAGAGCTAGAACAAACAATCCTAAAATTTGTATGGAACCAAAAAACCCCGAATAGATAAAGCAATCTTGAAAAAGAAAAGCAAAGCTGGAGGTACCACAATTCCAGACTCCAAGTTATATTACAAAGCTACAGTAATCAAAACAGTATGGTACTGGCACAAAAACAGACACATAGATCAATGGATCAAAATAGAAAACTCAAAACTAAACTCACAATTATATGGTCAATTAATCTTCAACAAAGGAGGCAGGAATATCCAATGGGAAAAAGACAGTCTTTTCAATAATGGTATTGGGAAAACTGGACAGCTACATGCAAAAGAATGAAACTGGATCACTTTCTTACACCACACACAAAAATAAATTCAAAATGGTTTAAAGACCTAAATGTGAGACCTAAAACCATAAAAATCCTAGAAGACAGCATAAGCAGTAATTTCTCTGACATTAACCAAAGCAACATTTTTCTAGATATGTCTCCTGAGGCATGGGAAATAAAACCAAAAATAAACTATTGGGACTATATCAAACTAAAAAGTTTCTGCCCAGCAAAGGAAGCAATCAAGAAAACTAGAAGGCAACCTACAGAATGGGCAAAGTAATTTACAAATGACATATCTGATAAAGGGTTAGTGTCCAAAAAATATAAAAAATTGATACAAGTCATCAGTTGCTGAACTCTACATCTGAAACTAATGATGTACTGTTTCCTAATTGAATTTAAATAAATTTTAAAAAGAAAAAAGAAAACAAAAATTGATATAACTCAACACCAAAAATAATTCAGTTGAAAAATGGACAGAAGACATGAACAGACATTTCTCCAAAAAGATATGGCCAACAGACACATGAAAAATACTCAACACCATTTACTGTCAGGGAAATACAAATCAAAACTACAATGAAATATCACCTCACACCTATCAGAATGACTAAAATCAATAAGAAACATCAGGTGTTGATGAGGATGTAGAGAAAAAGGAACTCATGCACTGTTGATGGGAATGCAAACTGGTGTGGCCATTGTGAAAGACAACATGGAGTTTCCTCAAAAAATTAAAAATAGAACTACCCTACAATCCAGTAATCGCACCACTGGGTATTCACCCATAAATGCAAAAACACTAATTCAACTGGATACATGCTCCCTATGTTTAGAGCAGCATTATTTACAATAGTCAAATTATGAAAGCAGCCCAAGTATCCATCAATAGATGAATGGATAAAGAGGTGGTATAAATATACACAATAGAATATTACTCAGCCATAAATAATGAAATCTTGCCATTTGCAATAACATGGGTGGAGCCGAGAGTGAAGTCAGTCAGTCAGAGAAAGACAAATGACATATGGTTTCACTCATATGTGGAATTTAAGAAATAAAAGAAACAAGCAATGGAAAAAATAAGAGAGACAAATCAAGAAACAGACTCAACTAGAGAGAACAAACCAGAGAGGAGGTGGGTGGGGGGATGGGTGAAATAGGTGATGGAGATTAAAGAGTACACTTACCACGATGAAAAAATTTAAATTAAAAAACAAATGTGCTAAGAAAACTGAACAGCTACATGCAAAAAACTGAAACCAGGTAAGTTTTATATACCATACATAAAAGGATCAAAATGGGTTAAAGACCTAAATGTGAGACCTGAAACCATAAAACTCCTAGAAGAGAACATAGGCAGTAACTTCTCCGACATTGGTCATAGCAACATTTTTCTAGATATGTCTGGTAAGGCAAGGGAAACAAAAAGAAAAACTATTGGGACCACATCAAAATAAAAAGTTTTACACAGTGAAGGAAACCAAAACAAAAAGGCAACCTACTGAATGGGAGAAGATATTTGCAAATGATACATCTGATACAGGGTTAATACCCAAAATATATAAAGAACTTATACAATCCAAACCGTAAATACAAATAATCCAATTAAAAATGGGTAGAGGACCTGAAGAGACATTTTTCCAAAGAAGATATACAAATGGCCAATAGACACGTGAAAAAATGCTCAATATTACTAATCATCAGAGAAATGCAAAACAAAACCACAACGAAATTATCACCTTACACCTGCCAGAATGGCTAAAATAAAAAAGACAAGAAATAACAATTGTTGGCAAGGATTTGAAGAACAAGGAGTATTTGTGCACTGCTGGTGGGAATGTAAATTGGTACAGCCACTTTGTAAAACAGTATGGAAACTCCTCAAAAAATTAAAAACCTTACAATCCTCTAATTCCACTGCTGAGTATTTACTCAATGAAAACAAAATACTAATTCAAAAAGATATATGTACCCAGGTGTCCATCAATAGATGAACAGATTAACAAGATGTATATATACACTCACACACACAATATTCTTCAACCATAAAAAGGATGAAATCATGCCATTTGCAACAATACAGATGGAACAAGGTGATATTATTCTAAGTGAAATAAGTCAGACAAGGAAAAGACAAAGAGCATATGTTTTCACTAGTATATGGAATCTAAAAACAAAGCATATAATTTTACTTATGTTTGGAATCTAAAAAACAAACAAAAAGCAGGATCAGACCTATGAATACAGAGAACTGATGGTTGTCAGAGGGGAGGGAGACGGATGGGCAAAATAGCTGAAGGGGAGTAGAAGATACAGGCTTCCAGCTGTGGAATGAACCAGTCACAGGAATAAAAGGTACAGCATAGGGAATATAGTCAATGGTATTGTAATAGCATTGTGTGCTGACAGATGGTAGCTACACTCATGGTGAGCATAGCATAACATAGAGTTGTTCAATCACTATATTGTACACCTTTTTAAAGATTTTATTTATCTATTTGACAGAGAGAGACACAGCGAGAGAGGGAACACAAGCAGGGGGAGTGGGAGAGGGAGAAGCAGGCTTCCCATGGAGCAGGGAGCCTGATGCGGGGCTTGATCCCAGGACCCTGGGATCATGACCTGAGCTGAAGGCAGATGCTTAACAACTGAACCACCCAGGCGCCCCTATATTGTACACCTTAAACTAACATTACATGTCAACTGTACTTAAGTTTTTTAAACGTAAATACAAAAAATGGCAAAATATTTCAATAGATATTTTATCAAAGAATATATACAGGTGTCAAATAAGCATAAAAAGATGCTCAACATCATAACATCATCAGTTATTAGGAAAGTGCAAATTAAAACCACATGATACACTGTGTACCTACTATAATGTGTACAATTAAAAAGACTGACCATACCATGTGTTGGCAAGGACGTGGAGGAACTGGTTCTCTCATGCACTACTTTTACGAATATAAAATGGTACAACCACCTTGGAAAACAGTTTAGAAAACTTTTTAAAATATTTTTTAAAGTTAAACACATAACTACCATGACTGAAGCATTCCACTCCTAAATATTTACCAATGAAGGCAGATGTCCATACCAAGACTTGTAGAAATGTGCAAAACAGCTATATTTATAATAGCCAGATCCTCAGGAAAAAAAAAATTGCATCAATAGGTAAATGGATAAATTGTAGTATCCACCCAGTGGAATTCTATTCATCGATAAAAAGGAATGGATTATTGCCACATGAATGGATCTCAAAATAATCATGCTGAGTAAAAGAAGCCAGATAAAAGGAGAGTACATATTACAGAAAACTTTAGGAAATGCAAACTAATCTATAGGGAGAGAATGGGTATTTGGGAGGAGGTACAAGGGAACAGGAGGGTAGGATTACAAAGGAGCATGAGGAAACTTTTGGGGACGATGAATATGTTAGCAATCTTTAAAAAAATATATGTATTTGAAAGAGAGTGTGCATGAGAGAGGATGAGGAGGGGCAGAGGAAGAAGGAGAGAGAGACAATCTCAAGCAGACTCCCCACTGAGTGTGCAGCCTGACATGGGGCTTGATCTCATGACCCTGAGATCATGATGTGAGCTGAAACCAAGAGTCGGACGCTTAACTGAATGAGGCACCCATGTGCCCCATGTTAGCAATCTTGATTGTGGTGATGGTTTCACATGTGTATACATATGTCAAAATGTATCAACTTGTACAACTTTAAATATGTGTAGTTTAATATTTGTTAATTATACTACAATAAAGATGTTTCAGAACTATAAAAAATGTTAATTCTCACTGAATGACTCTGGTTATATATCCTACATTTTCCATAAAGAAATTGAGAATTATAAAAATAGCATCTGTAACAACTTTTTCAGTTTCTCCTAGTATTCTATATCAGGTGTGTGCATTTTATTCTCAACAATATACAATTAGGTTAAAGTTACTGCCTTCCTTTTACAAATAAAGAATCAAAGATAGGAGCACCTGGGTGGTTCAGTCATTAAGCATCTGCCTTCGGCCCAGGTCAGGATCCCACACTCCTGGGACTGAGCCCTGCATCGGGCTTCCTGCTCAGCAGGGAGCCTGCTTCTCCCTCTCCCACTCCCCCTGCTTGTGTTCCCTCTCTCACTGTGTCTCTCTCTGTCAAATAAATAAAATCTTAAAAAAAAAAAAAAAAGATCAATGGGGGTTAAGTCCATACCTCAGCTAGCAAGATACAGAGATACTATGGGCGCCTGGGTGGCTCAGTTAGTTAAGCGACTGCCTTCAGCTCAGGTCATGATCTTGGAGTCCCAGGATCGAGTCCCGCGTCGGGCTCCCTGCTCAGCAGGGGGTCTGCTTCTCCCTCTGACCCTCTTCCTTCTCATGCTGTCTCTCATTCTCTCTCTCTCAAATAAATAAATAAAATCTTTAAAAAAAAAAAAGATACAGAGCTATGATTCTAAGAATAGTCATTTTAGGACTTCTGGTTAAACATAATATATTGACCACATGTCTTCCTCCTTGAAACCACGTAAGAGGAATTCATTCACATGGATAAGGACAAGTAAGGAGAAAACAATGGGCAAAGATTTCAAATATAGTCAGTTCTGTGATAATCCTTGCTTTTAAATGTGAGCATGTATTAACATGATTATACATTAGGAAATAACTTGAGCATAATATGGATTTTGATTTGCTTAAGTGTAATTTCATTTGAGGAACACTAAGTGAATGCAAAAAGTAACTCAGCTGAACCAAGCTATATGGGAAAACACTAACCACATATAGACACACACCTCATAAGAACAATGCGTCACACCGATCCATACGTTACAACTTTTTGTCCAATTTCAGATAACCATCTACCCATAACTTCACAATAAGTCACAACATGGTCCTCCTGGCCTTGCAGCCTCATATCTCCCTTTCATTTCCCCTTCTTTCCTCTCAATCTATTTCCCTCTGTGTCCTTTGCTGTATTTGTCTTTTCTCTTACTGTTATTCTCTCTCTCTTTCATTTACTTCTTGCACATTCGGTGGCAGGAGTGAGAGCTGGACTGGCTGGCCACTGGGAACATAGATGCCCACACCCATAAGAAAACTTCAGGTCTTTTTCAAGGTAAATTACTGTATTTATTATAATATTCAATGTACTTAGCCATTAAAAAAAACTGTGCTGCCATTTTTTATTAAGTTCCTATATTTTTTGAGTCAATGGTGAAAATTTTGGACATTGTGCCTCTATTCTTGTTTATAAGCCGTGTGGTTTTTATTCGGCCATTTGGCATAGCATGATGATTTTTAGGACTGCACTGTGTTGCATATGTGACTGTATAGTTTTTAAAAGAAGATAAAAGTATGAAATACTAATGACTGATTCAGCAGTGCAGATAATTCTGCAATTTAGTACATGCAGAAAGACATACCAATGAAAAATGAGGTGATTTGCCTCACAGAACCCTAGAAAGACTCAGGAGAGTCAGGAGATGCAAGAAAAAGGAGGCTGATGTCATAGTGGAGGAGGCTGAAAATAGGAAGTTTGTTGCAAGTCTGTATTCAAAACAAAGAGATTTCCAAGTTTTCTCCCATCCACAAAACCAAAAGACTATACCCACAAGGAAACTGGAGACATCAGCCTAGGAGAGAAGGGCAAGGAGGCATGGAAATGAAATAAGAAGCAAAATTCTGAATATTGTCTAGTAAATAGGAAAGAAGTTCAGAAATAACTAACCACAAAGAAGAGATTAAAGAAATAAAATATTAGGAGCCACTATACACAAATAACTTTGGAAGCCAAAATGAATTGGACAAATTATTTAAAATACCAAACTAGGCACAAGAGGAAATAGAACTCTAGAATGTATCAATAAGGGACGCCTGGGTGGCTCAGTCAGTAAAGCATCTGCTTCAGCTCAGGTCATGATCCCAGGGTCATGGAATAGAGTCCCGCCCACATCAGGCTCCTTGCTCAATGAGGAGCCTGCTTCTCCCTCTGCCTGCCACTCACCCTGCTTGTGTACATGTGCTCTCTCTCTATGGTAAATTAATTAAGATCTTTTTAAAAAATAGAATGTACCAATAACCTTTAAAGGAATTTAAATGGTACTCAAAGCCTATTTCTCATTCAGGTAAATTTTATTCTAGGACTGTAATAATGGTTCAACACACCAAAAGTCAACCCCAATAATTCCCCACATTAATAGCATAAAAGGGTAAAAATACAGTAATCTCAATAGGTGAATACTGAATTGATTTAATTCAAGAACTAGTCACTGAAAACAAAAACCTCTAACAAATTATGGCTAAAAGAGATCTTTGATAATTAGATGCAACTTACACACCAAAATCCTATGGCAAATTGTAGTTCATAATGAAGAAACAAGAATGACCACTACTACTAGTAAGTGACATTACTAGAATTCCTGAACAATAATCTAAGACAATAAGGTGTGGAAGGCCTTGAATGGAAAGAAGAAAACTGTCAATGTTTGAAGAAATTAAGATAATCTACTTAGAAAACCCAAATCAACATGTAAACTGTTAGAAGAGAAATTAGCTAGTTTGCTAGATTCAAGATTAATTTATTAGAAACAACAGCATTTCTCTACATGAGCAATGAGTATCTAGGAATTAACACAGAGCACACAAAGCTCTATGGAAAAGTTTTTAAACTGTTAAAGGAGAAATTCTGAGTAAATATAATGATAAAGATATTCTACCTTCTTGGATCAAATGACAACAAAATAAAGATATCAATTTTCTCCAAATTAATATATAAATTCAGTGAGATTCCCAGTAAGATTCCAGTGGAATTTTCTGAGCTATCTTAAAATCTTACTCTAAAATCTATTTAGAGGAATAAAATCCATGAATAGTTAAGTCAACCGTAGAAAAGAATATCAAGAAGTGACTTGCCTTATCAGATTAAAAACAAACTACAAAGCTGAGGTAATGAAAATGGCATTGTGCTGGCATAATATCAGACAAACAGACTGTGTAGTAAGAATTTAACCTTGCCCAAAAAGAGTTCTGGCCTTTTCTCTTGGCTTCCAGGATGTAGTCTCTAGGCCATTGTGTGATGAGAAAAACAACCGTTGAGGAAAACACCTTTGTTTTTCTAAGGTGCTACCTAGGCATTTTACACTATAATAACCCTGCTCACATCCAGAGTCTAAACATTTAGAAAAGGACTTGAGTTTAGGATGCTGAACTTTACTTTTATGGGGCACCTTTTTAAATAACCACTTAGAGGTAAGCCTGTGAAAAGTTAGTGACCTCCACCCCAACCACCTTATAAGTAATAGGTGCTTGCTACCCTGTTCATTAAGTCCTGCTTGCTCATGACCTGGGATAGAAGACTGCACTTCCCCAAGCTCAGTTTCACCCCTTCACTTCTCGGATCCCTAAGTGATAATAAATCTTGTGACTCTTGTGACATTCCTTTATATGGGAGTACTGAAACTATACCTTCAATCAAAATGATCCCATGGATCCTGCATTGTGCTCCCTGCTCAGTGGAGAGTCTGCTTCTCCCTCTCCTTCTGCCTCTCCCCTTCCCCCGTTCCTGCTCGCTCTCACTCTTTCAAATAAATAAAATCATTTAAAAAAAAAAGGAAATAGTATTAGGAAACTGTTCATTACATGAGAAAAAATAAAAGTGGGTTACTACATTGTGCCCTATACCGATTACAATTCCATGTGGAATAAAACCCTAATTGTGAAAGATAAAACTAATGGGAGAAAATCTTGTAGAATATTTTTGTAATCTAAATTAGGGAGACCTTAAACAGATCCAAGAAAGCAAAAACTGTAAGTAGAAAAAGGAATTAATGGCTTTTACTACACCAAAATTAATGTTTATTAAGCAAAGGACCCCAAAATTACCAGAAAAAAGTGAAGGCTAAGAAAAGATGTTTGTAACATCTAACACTACCATTAACTACCAACTAGACTATGAAGTAGAATACACAACTAAGTCATGCAAACCAAAAAGAAAAAGATAAATACCCCAGTTAAAAAAAAAAAAGATACGAAAAGTCAATTTGCAGAATGGGAAAACCAAACAGTTAAGGAGTCAAATAAACAATAGTCAAACTTTTCAGTAGTCAGATAAATAAAATTTAAACAAGATACCAACTATACTTGCCTAATGGTGAAAAGTTAGAAAGCTGGATAATGCCAGATCTTGGTAGTAGTGTGGGAAAGAGGAACCCATATACACCACTGGCAGGAATATACAGCCCTTCTGGAGAGTGGCCTGGCAGTTCTTAGTCAAATTAAGTACAAGTGAACCCTATGATAGAGCAATCCCATTCCCAGGAAAATAATCCAGAGAAATTTTTACATTTCCTTAAGAGAGATCTATAAGAATTTTAATCAGTCTTGTTTGTTGTGTTACTGAAGGGGTGGTGTTTGATGGTGGGTTGAGAGGCAATCTAGTATCCATCACTCAGGTAATGGGCAAATAAAGGTGGAATATTATGGAGCAGTTAAAATAAAGGAACTAGACATGGTTTTCCTGGGTGAAAGAAGTTTAACACCAAAAAGAATCTGATTAAAAAATGGACAAGAGACTTAAATAGACATTTAAAAAAAAAAAAAAAAGACAAACACATGAAAACATGCTCAACATCACTAATCATCAGGAAAATGCAAATCAAAACCACAATTAGATATCACCTCACACCAGTCAGAATGGCTAAAATCAAAAAGACAAGAAACAGGGTGCCTGGGTGGTTCAGCTGGTTAAGCATCCGACTCTTGATTTCAGCCCAGGACATGATCTCAGGGTCACGAGATCAAACCCCATGATGGGTTCCAAGCTCAGTGGGGAATCTGCTTGAGATTCTTCCTTTCCCTCTGGCCCTCCCCCTGCTCATGCTCACTCACTCTCTCTAAAATAAATAAATAAATCTTTTAAAAATTTTATCAAAAAGAAGTAACAAGTGTTGGTGAAAATGTGGAGAAAAAGGAGCTCTTGTACGCTGTTGGTGGGAATGTAAATTAGTGTAACCGCTATGGAAAACAGTGTGGAGGTTCTTGGAAAAATTTAAAAGAGAAATACCACATGACCTAATAATTCCATTCCGGATATTTACCTGAAGAAAACAAAAACACTAATTCAAAAAGATATATGAACCCCTATATTTGTTGCAGCATTATTTACAATAGCCAGGATATGGAAGCAACCTAAGTGTCCATCAATAGATGAATAGATAAAGAAGATGTAGTATACAAAGAATGCAAAAATACTAATTCAAAGGGATACATGCACACTGATGTTATAGCAGCATTATTTACAAGAGCCAAATTATGGGAAAAGCCCAAGTGTCCACTGACTGATGAATGGATGAAAAAGATGTGGTGTCGGGGAAAGACGTAAGATGACGGAGAAGTAGGGGCCCTAAGCTTCCCTTCTCACTGGAACACAGCTACATAAGTATCAAGTCATTCTGAACACCCAAGAAATCAATCGGAAGTCTTAGAGAACAAAACTGCACATCCACAAAATGGAAAAACGACCTGTGGAAAGTAGGAACTGCAGAGAGTTGATTCATGGGATAAAAGAGCCATGAGTGCTGCCCAGGGTAGGGAGCCCTGACTGGGGAGGGAGTAGTGAGAGAGAAAGAAGAAAGTGTGGAAAAGAAAAAAAAAAAGAGTGAAAACACATGCAGGGGACTGCACAAGAAAAATATTCCCCAAAACCATTGATGGGAAAAAAGGAGAGTGTTACAATACTGCCAGTTTTTTATAAACAGTGGAGTGCAGAGTCTGAAGTTTTGGATGTCTGTGACATGGCCAGGGTCAGGCCTAGGGAGCTCAGTGGTGCTCCAGTGGGGAAGCAGGGTGAAGCCCAAGGGTGGGCAGCCTGAGGGCCCCCAGGGTAACATGGGGAGAAGTCGTTCTCCTGCTTGGAGTACATTTAAGAGAGTGATACGGCCTCTCCATCTCCCTGCGGGCCTTCCACTCATATGTGGAATTTAAGAAAGAAAACATGAACATATGGGGGGGGGAAGGACAGAGGGAAACAAACCATAAGAGACTATTAACAATAGAGAACAAACTGAGGATTGATGGAGGTGGGTGAGGGATGGGCTGGATGAGTGATGGGTATTAAAGAGGGTACTTGAGATGTGGTCCAAGATGGTGGAGGTATAGGAGACCTAAATTTCAGGAATTCCAGGAATTCAGCTAGATAGCTGTCAAACCGTTCTGACACCTACAAACTCAACAAGAGATCGAAGAAAATAGCAGCAACTCTAAGAACAGAAAAGCGACCACTTTCTGCAAGGTCTCTTCTGATTTGTTTAGTGTATATTTCTCTGGGGTCATTGTTACCCTTTTAGCATTTTGTTGTCTCATTCATCTATTCTTCTCCGGACAAAATGACAAAACAGAAAAACTCACTTCAAAAAAAAGAACAAGAGGGGCACCTGGGTGGGTGGCTCAGTCATTAAGCGTCTGCCTTCAGCTCAGGTCATGATCCCAGCATCCTGGGATTGAGCCCTGCATCAGGCCCCCTGCTCAGCAGGAAGCCTGCTTCTCCCTCTCCCACTCCCCCTGCTTGTGTTCCTTTTCTCGCTGTGTCTCTCTCTGTCAAATAAATAAATAAAATCTTAAAAAAAAAAAAAAAGAACAAGAGGCAGTACCGACTGCCAGGGACCTAATCAATATGGACATTAGTAAGATGTCGGAACTAGAGTTCAGAATAACGATTATAAAGATACTAGCTAGGCTTGAAAAAAGCATAGAAGACACTAGAGAATCCCTTTCTGGAGAAATAAAATCTAACCAAGTTGAAATAAAAAAGGCTATTAATGAGGTGCAATAAAAAATGGAGGCTCTAACTGCTAGGATAAATGAGGCAGAAGAGAGAATTAGTGATATAGAAGACCAAATAATGGAGAGAGAATAAAGAAGCTGAGAAAAAGAGAGATAAACTACTGGATCACGAGGGGAGAATTCAAGAGATAAGTGACACCATAAAGTGAAACTATCTTAGAATAATTGGGATCCCAGAAGAAGAAGAAAGAGGGGGGGGCAGAAGGTATATTGGAGCAAATTATAGCGGAGAACTTCCCTAATTTCGGGAAGGAAAAATGCATCAAAATCCAGGAGTCACAGAGAACCCCCCTCAAAATCAATAAAAATAGGTCAACACCCTGACATCTAATAGTAAGGAGCACCCAATTAGATATCACCTCAACACCAGTCAGAATGGCTAATACCAAAAAGATATTTTTGACAAAGAGAAAATCCTGAAAGTAGCTCAGGACAAGAGGTCTGTAACCTACAATGGTAGAAACATTAGATTGGCAGCAGACCTATCCACAGAGACCTGGCAGGCCAGAAAGCACTGGCACTATATATCAGGGTACTAAACGAGAAAAACATGCAGCCAAGAATACTTTATCCAGATAGGCTGTCAATGAAAATAGAAGGAGCGATAAAAAGCTTCCAGGACAAAAAGAAACTAAGAATTTACGATCACCAAATGAGCCCTACAAGAAATATTGAAAGGGGTCCTCTAAGCAAAAAGAGAGCCCAAAAGTAACATAGACCAGAAAGGAACAGAGACAATATACAGTAACAGTCAGCTTACAGGCAATACAATGGCACTAAATTCATATCTTTCAATAGTTACCCTGAATGTAAATGGGCTAAATGCCCCAGGCAAAAAACATAGGGTATCAGATTGGATAAAAAAGCAAGATCCACTGATATGCTGTCTGCAAGAGACTCATTTTAGACCCAAAGACACCTCCAGATTTAAAGTGAGGGGGTGGAAAACCATTTATCATGCTAATAGATAAAAGCTGGGGTGGCAATCCTTATATCAGACAAATTAGATTTTAAACCAAAGACTATAATAAGAGATGAGGAAGGACACTATATCATACTCAAAGGGTCTATCCAACAAGAAGATCTAATAATTATAAATATTTATGCCCCTAACATGGGAGCAGCCAATTATATAAGCCAATTAATAATAAAACCAAAGAAACACATCGACAATAATACAATAATAGAGGACTTTAACACCGCCCTCACTGAAATGTAAAGATCATCTAAGCAAAAGATCAACAAGGAAATAGCGGACAAACTGGACCAGATGGACTTCACAGATATATTCAGAACATTCCATCCCAAAGCAATGGAATACACATTCTTCTCTAGTGCACATGGAACAGTCTCCAGAATAGATCACATCCTGGGTCACAAACAGGTCTCAACCAGTACCAAAAGATACTTGGGATCATTCCCTGCATATTTTTGGACCACAGTGATTTGAAACTCGAACTCAATCACAAGAGGAAATTTGGGAAGAACTCAAATACATGGAGGCTAAAGAGCATCCTACTAAAGAATGAATGGGTCAACCAGGAAATTAAAGAAGAATTTTAAAAATTCATGGAAACAAATGAAAATGAAAACACAGCTGTTCAAAATCTTTGGGATGCAGCAAAGGCAGTCCTAGGAAGGAAATATATAGCAATACAAGCCTTTCTCAATAAACAAGAAAGGTCTCAAATTCACAACCTAACTAGATTGCATTAGAGACTATCGGTAGAAAGCTACACATTAAGAGTGATTCTGGTGAGCTATCAGATGGAAATTATGAACATGCTCTAGGAAACTGGAATAAAGGTGATCCTTGTTAGGAAGTGACAAAGCCTGTGTTCTAGTGCTCTGTGGAAGGTAGAACTTGTGACTGACAACCTTGGATATTTAGCTACAGAGATTTCTAAGCAAAGTATTGAAGGTGCAGCCTGGTTTCCTATTGCTATTGTAAAATGCAAGAGGAGAGGGAGATAAATTGAAATTGTTAAGCAAAAAGGAACTGAACTTGAAGATCTGGAAAATTCTCAGCCTACCCATATTGCAAAAAAAGGGAGAAGGTGTGTTCTGGATAAAAGAGCAAGAGTGTGGCTCCACAATCACTCCATAAGAGATTACTAATGGCTTTAATCAGGCATCTCAGTTGAAGACAGGAATAGAGAATGGGATTATACCAGCAGACACACTGCCAGTTGGGTCTAAATGCAGCAGAGAAAATGGGATGGGATGAAGGAAATCTGTTGGACTTCTGAGATTCTATAGGACAAGACAATAGAGCTATCTGGCTTTGAACATGTATTACCCTTAAAGAAAAAAAAATGAGGTTCTAGTTCAGGATGGTAACCTTACATTTACAACTACAGATGGAACAATTCCCTTTGAAAGAAACTCAAAATATAGCTAAGCAACTCCCACACATTGGGTGAAAAAGAAAGAACTCACACGGGACTGGGTAGGAGAGACTGAGACAAAATCTCACCATAAACCTCACCCCCGGCACAGCAACCAAAATAAGGAGGGAAACCCACAACTCCAAGCTTCTTCCTGAGGGGCAAAGGATTTTAACCCCTCATCTGGAACCCCAACTTTTAAGACCTGCACCTAAGAGACAAGACCCCAAAAGTTTTGAAAGCCAACCGGGCTTTCATCCATGAGACTCATGAGGCTATAACAAACAGAAACAGTTCTTTGAGGGCTTGGCCAGACTTACTATTTACCCTCACAGAGCCCAGCACAAAGGCAGATGACTGAAATGCATCCATTCTTTCTGTGAGAGAAAACTGTTTGCTTTTCTTAAAGCTTTAGCCTGTGGGGCAGGTATTTAACCCACATTTAGGGGCCTACATTACTCTCCAAATGTCAGTGAGCCCTCTTGCTCAACTAGACCTCAACAGTTTTTTTTTTTTTTAAGATTTTATTTATTTATTTGACACAGAGAGAGAGATAGAGAGCACAAGCAGGGGGAGTGGCAGGCAGGCAGAGAGAGAGGGAGAGGGAGAAACAGGCTCTCCGCTGAGCAAGGAACCCGATGTGGGGCTTGATCCCAGGACCCTGGGATCATGACCTGAGTCGAAGGCAGCCGCTTAACCGACTGAGCCACCCAGGCGCCCCTCAACAGTTATTTCTTATCGCATACTCTTGAGGCATTGACAATGACTGGAATATTCCCACCACCAGGCCAGAAAAACCCTGACAGCTATTGGAATGCCTAGAAGACCACACCTCACACGTCCCCTTACCTGCCCATGATCAAAATCTGCTCTCTTGCACATACCCTCCCAACCTCTCCTTATAAAAATCTAGGTGTCAATCTTACAGGCGGAGAGGATGGCTGCTAAGGCCTGAGCCTGCCACCTCCCCGAGCTAGCTGCTGGCACCCAAGATAAATTTCTCCCTCTTTTCCAAACCCTCATCTCGAGTTACTGGCTTCTCTTGCAATAGCTTTATCCAAGTTTGTTTGGCAACAGTGTCGGCAAACCCAGCCAGGAGCTATGCTTCAACTTGTCCATTCCCTTCAGGATTCCCCAGGATGGAGCGGAGCAGTTGGCCTCAGCAATGCACCAAGACTTACCGTTCATTTCCTGAATTAGCAGCTGTGATAGATTGGACCATGGAGGCCAGCAGGTACCATCTTCATGCTGTTCCCTCTGCCTTGATCCGGGTCTCTGCGATCTCCTGGAAAGGAGCTTGGGCACATCTTTAAAGTCTCAGTTTTTGTGGGTGCCACCAGGGACCACCAGGGCTCTGCTGGCCAGTAAGGCTTACATCCAGGGGTTCCACAGAACTGTAACAAATAGAGAAAGAGACCTTAAGGAGCTATCCCCCAGCCAGGGCACTTCTAGATAGGCAGCAGACTACACCTCCCTGTCTTTCTGTGAAAGAGGCCTAACAGCTTATCTTCATAGCTGTGGCCTAAAGGCCAGACTCCTGATTAAATACACATCTAGAGGCCAATCCTCTCCAGAGATCAGGAAGGCTGGTGGGTGCCAGTTCCATGCTCTCTCTCTGTTCCACCCCAGGTCAGCAGCGTCTACCAGAAAGAAGCCTGTGGACATACCTGGCACCCGGGCTTTTGTGGCTGCTGTCCTGGAGCACCTGGCTCTGGTGGCCTGTAGGGCTTGTGCTCAAGGGTTCAACAGTACACCAGCAAACAAAGAAATGGCTCTTAACTAACCATCCCCCAGGGCTCAGTGCAGAAGGGACAGATGGAAATACCCATCTCCCCGTCTTCCCCTGCATACTTTAAAAGCTGCCTGAGGGTCTGGCTTCCAGTCAGCCTGAATTGCTGACCGAAATCTTCTACTTTGGATCACTGACAAGGGTTGGCACAGCCTCAACTACTAGGAGTGAAACTGGTAACCAAAGAGTTAACAGGGCAGATGAGCAGAGCTAGGTCTCTTTTACCCGAATTTGCTTGTTCTCAGCATGCTATCTGCCACCATGTTTCTATAAGAGAATATTCTTGCCTGATACCATGATAAATAAGTATTGATTTAGTTGTTTTGCAGAGACTCAATTAATCATCAAGAAGCCAGCCAGAAATGGTGAGAACCACTGACCTCTCTTTGAGCACAACAAAATGAAATTAATCTTCCTCTACTTAGTACCTTCCTTTACCTGATTTTGAGTCACATAACTCCTCTACCATTTACCCAGGCCCTTTTCCACTGCCTTTAAAAATCCTTAACTCTCCTGGGACACCTGGGTGGCTCAGTCAGTTAAGCATCTAACTCTCGATTTTGGCTCAGGTCATGATCTCAGGCTTGTGCTATCGAGCCCTTTGTCAGGCTCTGTGCTCAGTGCGGAGTCTGCTTGGGATTCTCTCTCTCCCTCTGCCCCTACCCCCACTCACTCTCTTTCTCTTAAATAATACATACATAAAATCTTTTTTAAAAATCCTTGACTCTCCCCGCTTCCAGGAGTCAGATTTAAGGCTTGCTTTTCTGTTTCTTCATTCAACTTCCTATTTTATAAACCCTTTCCTTGCTGCATACTCCATGTCTAAGTGATTGCCTTTTGCTGTGCATTGGGCAGACGAACTTGGGTTTGGTTACAGGAGCCACTAAGAACAAAGTAGGCTACTTGGATAATCACAAAAATTAGACAACCAAGAGCTAGGGTATGCTTGAACAACAAGTTTCATCTGTCACAAGAGACTTCAGATGTAAGGACACACACAGACAGAAAGTGAAGGGATAGAAAAAGATATTCCATGCAAATAGAAACCAAGAGGAAGCTGAGGTAGCTATACTTAGACAAAATGGACTTTAAGACAAAGAAAGTAATAAGAGACAAAGAAGGTCATCATATAATAATAAAGGGGTTAATCTAACAAGAGAATATAACATTTGTTAGTATTTATACACCCAAAATAGAACACATAAATATATATACAGCAAATGTTAGCAGACCTAAAGGGAGAAATAGACATCAATCAATAACAGTAGGGGACTTTAATACCCCTACTATTTCATCAATGGATAGATCATCCAGACAGAAAATCAATAAGGAAACATGGGCCTTAAGTGAAATCTTAGACCAGAACTTGTGAAACAACAGAGATAAAGCAGATGGCATGGTGCGATATCCCATTGTAGATGCTACATAAGTGTGAATTCCTCCGACCTTTCCCCCACAAAAATAACCAATTTAAAAAAATACCCATGTGCAGATACTTGTTTTACAATAGATTTAAAAAAAATTTTTTTTACCATAAATACTATTTAAATACACTTTAATTTCTGGAGTATTCTGGTTTGTCACTGTGAACACTATTTAATATTTTTCCTAATGACATTTTTAAAATTTTTCTGTAACTTATTTCAAAAAATAGGATAAATTTTTTTTAAAATATTTACCTATGTCAAGAGAATGAGAAAACAAGCTACAGACTATGAGAAAATATTTGCAAAAGATATATCTGGTAAAGAAGTTACCCAAAATATACAAAGGCCTCTTAAAACTCAATAAAACAAGCAACTTGACTTAAAAATGGGCAAAAGATCTGAACAGACACCTCACCAAAAAAGACATACAGATGAGGGGCACCTGGGTGGCTCAGTCGTTAAGCATCTGCCTTTGGCTCAGGTCATGGTCCCAGAGTCGTGGGATTGAGCCCCACATCAGGCTCCCTGCTCGGCAGGAAGCCTGCTTCTCCCTCTCCCACTTCCCCTGCTTGTGTTCCTTCTCTCTTTCTGAGTCTCTGTCTGTCAAATAAATAAATAAAATCTTAAAAAAAAAAAGGATGACTTAAAAAAAAAAGACATACAGATGATAAATAAGCATATGAAAAGATGCTCCACACCAAATGAAATTAAAACAAGATACCACCACACACCTATTAAAATGGCCAAAATCATAAAAAAATTTTTAAAAAATGGCCAAAATCCAGAACACTAACAAATGCTGATGAGGATGTAGAACAGGAACTCTTATACATTAGTGGTGGGAATGCAAAATGGTACAGCAATTTGGAAGTTTGGCAGTTTCTTTCAAAACCAAACATACTCTTTTAACAATTCAATCCAGCAATCATACTCCTTGGTATTTACCCAAATGAGCTGAAAACTTATGTCCACACAAAAATCTGTACACAGATGTTTATAGCAGCTTTATTCACAACTGCCAAAACTTGGAAATAACCAAGATGTCCTTCAGTAGGTAAATGAATAAACTGTGGTACATCCAGGCAACAGAGTATCATTCAGCACTAAAAAGAAATGTACTGTCAAGCCATGAAGACATTTGGGAAACTTAAATGCATATTACTAAGTGAAAGAAGCCAATCTTAAAAGGCTACAGGCAGTATGATTTCAACCACATGACACTGTGGAAAAAAGAAAACTATGGAGACAGTAGAAAGATCAGTGGTTGCCAGGGGTTGGGGGTGGGGCAGGAAGGATGAACAGGTAGAGCACAGAGGATTTTTAGGGCAGTGAAAATACTCTGTATGGCACCTAACAAAATGGGATCCCAGGATCCCAAGGTCCTGGGATCAAGCCCTACATCGGGCTCCCCACTCAGTGGAGAGCCTGCTTCTCCCTCTCCCACTTCCTCTGCTTGTGTTCCCTCTCTCACTGTCTCTCTCTGTCAAATAAATAAATAAAAGCTTAAAAAAAAAAAAAAAAGACAAATGTACCAGAGCACTCTTTGGGCCATGTGAAGATATACAAAGTTGCCAGTCTGCAACCTGGACAGAACCCAACCCTGCTAGCACCCTGAATCTGGCTTCCAGACTCCAGAACGGTGTGAAATAAATGTTTGTTGCATAAGTCATTCAGTTTATGGTATTTTGTTGTAGCAGCCTGAACTAAAACAGGAGTTATATATCTCTTTAGGAATATAAGCCAAATTTTGGACCTGTTCCCTAGAAAAGTACAGCAAGGCCCCAATATGCAACACTGTACATACAACTCACTGTGCACACAGAGAGTTCATGGACCCCTAGAAACTTGTTCAGGGAGTCCCCAAACTTCAGGTTAAGGAGATCAGCTCCTTACTTGCGACATTTAAGTGTCCACTGGGCCACACCACACCCTGATGAACAGAGAGCTGGGAAGGCTAACCCAAAGTTGCACACAGATCTTCATTACCCAAACTGCTTCAACTTTAAACCAGACCCTTCAACAATGAACCTTGTGCTTCATCTCCCATCGATTCCCTGTCTGAACTCCTACCCTGTTGACCCGCATCTCTGCTAAAGGCCTCAATCACAAACCTTTTAAATTCCTCCTAAAGCAGGTGCCCCCTATCAGGTATCAGGACTATCTCCCCTCTGGCCTTAAAAACTGCTATGTATGGGGGCGCCTGGGTGGCTCAGTTGGTTCAGCGACTGCCTTCGGCTCAGGTCATGATCCTGGAGTCCCGGGATCGAGTCCCGCATCGGGCTCCCTGCTCGGCAGGGAGTCTGCTTCTCCCTCTGACCCTCTTCCCTCTCGTGCTATCTCTCATTCTCTCTCTCTCAAAATAACTAAATAAAAAAAAAAAAAAACTGCTATGTATGATGTAGGCAATGTTACTGTATTTCATCAAGTTGAGTATACCATTGGTTGATAAAAAGGCATCTCAATTTCAGAAATGTTAAAATGCGTAGAGAATGTGTCAGTCTTAGAGCCTTATGGATTGATAAAATGATTGGTAAACACCTCCTACACCAACCACCCTCCAAACTGAACTATTCAAATCCCTTTCCCCATTTCCCCTCAATCTTGAAACCAAGGGTTAATATCAGATCTATGAGGTGGCTACCAAGGCCTTGCTCCATCTCTGACCTGTCTTTCTGGCTGGCCAGTTCCTGTGCCTTATAGGCTGGTCAATATTCCAGATGACACCACAGGTTGCAAAGCTTTCTAATTCCCTCCAAGACACGTATTTCTGCACCATCAGAGCTGTGCAGAGCACTGAGTTCCCTGGATGTGTGGAATAATTTCCTGAGTAAATACATGAAGAGAGAGCGGGGAGGGAAGAGATCATAAGAGTGGGAAGTGGGTTATTTGAGAACATTTCTTTAGCCCTCTCGCCCACTATTCAATTCTTGCAATAGGAAGAACTGAAGACCAATTGCCAAGAGAGCCTGTTAGGATAGCAAACTTTAGACAAAATAAGTCATGAAAAACAAGATGGCGTTTAGAGGAAAGAAGGAAGATAGCAATTCATCTGGGCCATGATTTTAAGGCTTAAGTGGTGCAAACTTCTTCCCTCAGGCTCCTCTGGTGAGTAGTACCGAGTTCCATAGGACTGGAGGAAGAAAAAGGAGACAGAAGACTTCTAGCTTCCAGACACATGATTTGAAACTCATTTGAAACAAAGGAAGCAAGCTTCCTTCTCTGGCCCCTGATACACAAGATTCTTCAGCCCCCCCAAAAAACCCCAAAAGGCTGGGGTTGCGTCCCTCAGACACCCGAGAGCCCACATCCCTGGTCAAAATGGCTGCATTTTTCCACGGAACTTGCCTTAGGCTCTAGGAGATTGAGTTCACAACTTTCTCTCCAGAACAGGGGGTGAGAAGGCACCGTGCCGCACTACCTAGGGCGCCGCGGGAGAGAAGCACCGCCGATTACCCCCCGACGCAACCGACAGAAACAAGAATCAGCCGCCCACCCCTCTCACCCTAAGAAAGGCCAGGCACGGACGCTGCCACGTGCGTCATAAGACCCAATCGGGCCCCGGTGGTCTCTGGGAAGCGTAGTTGCGAGGGAAGGCTGGAACAGATCCTGCGCGAAGGACTCTGGGGCTCCTAGTTCAGGAGCGAGAAGCAGGTGCTCCGAGTAATCTAACCCGCGCAGGTGGTGGGCAGAGTAAGACCCAGGGCCAAATCTCCTCCGCTTCCGGTTCCAGCCCGCCGAGCTAGGGCTTGGCCTCAAGCGGTGTTTTTGCACAGGAGAAGGGGTACTAGCGGAGGGAGTGGATGAAGGGCACCGAAATCAGAAGTAGAAAGGAACAAGCTCCAAAGGATGTAAGAGGAACAGTTCTATGGACTCCTCCCCCACCAACGCAGCCCGGAGGTGCTGTTGTCTGGCAGCCCTTGGCGGGGGGGGGCTACTCTTGGGAGAGAAGCGCTCTAGTGATGCTTGTCCAAAGGTACTAGTGAACCAAGAAGCCGGCAGGCAGTTCACGTTAATTTTGGCAGCCTTATAACCTAGCTCAGAGGCGTGGAGATAACCTTTGGGAGGCTCGGTTTCCCTGGTATCACTGTTCATCTCAGACCAGGATAAAGATTTGTGAGGGCTGCAGAAACAATGAAAGGTGTCTGTCTTGGAGGAGGCAAAACTCCTGTCGCCCAGCTAGAAAAGCAACACTTGAGGAAACACACTATGCCAGGGCAACCCATGATGCAGGCACAGTTTTTCATGGGTGCTGGGATCCTGAGGGGTTGTGGGTGGGGCCATCCTGGGACTTCCAGCACTGAGGCTCACTAAGCTTTACCCCAGGTGCCACCCAAAGCAAGGCAGTGGCTTCCTATGGCCAACACCCACTATATGCCCAATTTTTCTGCAAGAATTGGGGGTATCCAATCTATATCCCTACCTGGATGGGTAGGAGGGAAAGGATTTCCCCCTTGATGAAACTGAGGAGAAGGTGCTAGCAAAAGGGACAAAGAAGTGATCCAAGTCATGGTGATTTCCAACCTTCATCATAGCACAAACAGAAAATGGTAATATTTGTATGGCACACTGGGGTTGTATAAGGTAGGGTACAGATTAAACTGATAGAATAAAGACCCCAAAACACAGTGATGTAAATATCATATATTTATTTCTCCCTCATATAAGAGTCTAGGTAGGAGCAGTCAAAGACTGATGGGATAGTTCTGCTTCCCTGAACAAGAAATTTCCATCTTTGGGGCGAAAGGGGATGTTAAAATTCCCATTACCTCCCCGCCAATAGGTCAGAGAAAGCAGGCACAGAAATGACAATCATCCCTATTGCTTCCATCTCAGTGGTCACATAAATTAGACTTAATAAAAATTAATAACTTCTGTGCATTAAAGGACATTATCAAGAATATGAAAAGATAACCTACAGAATGGGAGAAAAATCTTTGCAAATTTTTATATACAATAGGGTCTGGTATCCAGTATATATAAAGAACTCTTTAAGACTTGACAAAAAGATAAACAGCCCAGTTAAAATCTGGACAAGGACTTGAATAGACATTCCTCCAGAAAAGATATACAAATGGCCAACAAATATAGGAAAAGATATTTAACATCATTAGTCATTAGGGAAATGCAAATCAAAACCACATGATGTACCAATTCACATCCATTAGGATGGCTTAATCTAAAAAAGGAAAGTAAGCATTAGTGAGGGTGTGGAGAAGCTGGAACCACTGAACAGTGCCACTGGGAATCTAAAATGCTCAGCCACTCTAGAAAACAGTTGGCAAAAAAAAAAAAAAAAAAAAAAAAGAAAACAGTTGGCAGTTCCTCAGAAAGTTAAGTACAAAATAACCATATGACTCAATAATTCTCCTAGGCATATGCCCCAAAGAACTGAAAAGAAGTACATGTACATGCATGTTCATAGCAGTACTATTCACAGTGGACTAAAGGTATAACTATCCCAAATCTCTGCCGACATATTACCAGATAAACAAAATGTGGTATTTGCATACAGTGGAATATTATTCAACCATAAAAAGGAATGAAGTACAGATAATGCTTACATGAATGAACCTGCAAACCATTATGCTAAAGAAACCAGATACAAAAAGATCATATATTGTATGGTTCCATCTATATGGAATATCCAAAATAGATAAATCAATAGAGATAGAATGCAGTTTAGTGGTTGACAGGTTATGAGGGGAGAGGAGAATGGGGAGAAATTGCTGAATAGGTAAGGAATTTTACTTTGGAATGATGGAAATGTTTTGGACCTAGAGAGAAATGGTGGTTGCACAACATTGTGAATGTATTAAATGCTGCCAAGTGTTCACTTAAAAATGGCTAATTTCGTATTATGTGAATTTCACCTCAATAAATTATTCTTAAAATGTGAGTGGTCTCAACACCCCAATTAAGCAGCAGAGATTTTCAGACTGAATTTAAAAAAAAATTTAAAAACAAATTATATGCTGCCTATGAGAAACCCAGTTTAAATAGAAAGACACAGGGATGCCTGATTGGCTCAGTTGGAAGAGCATGACTCTTAGTCTTGGACTGTAAATTCAAGCTCCATTTTGGGTGTAGAGCTTACTTGAAAAAAGAAAGAGAAAGATACAAATAGGTTAAAAGTAAAAAGATGGGGAAAGATAGGCTATGCTAATACTAATTAAAAAAAGCTAAAGTGGGTATATTAATATCAGACAAAATAGATTTGGGAACAAAAATATTACCAGGGACAAAGAAAATTGTTTTATAATGATAACAGGATCGATTAAAAGTACATAACAATCAACAACAAATGAATAAACAAAAAAAAGCAGAATCAGACCCATAAATACAGAGAATTGATGGTTATCAGATGGGAGGGGGGAGGGAAAATGGGTGAAGGGGAGTAAGAGATACAGGCTTCCAATATGGAATGAATAAATCACAAGAATAAAAGAAACAGCATAAGGAATATAGTCAATGACATTGTAATGTATGGAGACAGATGGTAGCTACACTTGTGGTGAATATAGCATAATATGTATAAACCTGTTGAATCACTATGTTGTACACCTGAAACTAATGTAACATTGTGTGTCAACTATACCTCCTGCAAAAAAACAAACAAAACAAAACAAAAAAACCAACCATACACTACAGAAAAAAAAAAAAAGATTTAAAAAAGGAAGTGTATTAGGGGTGCCTGGCTGGCTCAGTCAGTGGAACATTCAACTCTTGATCTTGGGGTCATGAGTTCAAGCCCCATGCTGGGCATGGAGCCTACTTTAAAAAAATTTAAAAATTTAAAAAAAGAAGTGTATTAGAGCTGCCAAATTTTATCAAAATTTTGGTTTCTATTTACATAATCCTGTAGGGTTTCTCTTTTACTTTATGTTTACAAGCTCCATATTATTATGAATTATATTGTTAAAGGTTGACAAATTCCCAGATATTGACTGATCTAGGCTTGCATCCTTGTAATATACCCTATCTGGTCATAACAGATAGATGATGGATGGATAGATAGGTAGATAGATAGATAAATAGATAGCAATGTAATTAAGAAATAAAAAAAGAGTGTAACAATCCCAAATGTTGGCCATTTCCTGCAAGAGCTTCAAAACACATAATGCAAAAACTGCTAGAACTGAAAAAGAGAAATAGACAAATTCACAATTATACCCAGCAATATCAAAATAATTAGAGATGGTAGACTTGACAAATTAATGCAACAGAATAGGAATTACATGAATGTACCCAAATACGTGTGGTAATTTGGTATATGCTAAAGGTGACATTTCAAATAAGTAGGAAAAGATGGATTATTTGTAAATGGTGCTGAGAAATGGAGTATAACATAGTGGCAAAATTAGATTCTTGCACAAAAAACTTTAATGTAAAAAAATGAAAGCAAAAGTTAACAGTAGAAATCATGGGACCATTTTAAAATTATCTCAAGATGCAGAGGGCCTTTTTTATATGAATAAAAATTCGGAAGGCTTAAAAGAAAATACTCGTAAATTAGATAACATAAAAATCATTTTCCATGGCAAAAGAGGACCCTAAACAAATTCCAAAAAATAGTAAATTGGAAAAAATATTTGTGAATCATAAGGTGATTTCCTTAAAATATTAGTAAAATGTTACTTTGTAATTGAATGTTGAGCAAAAGATAGAGACAGTTCACAGAAAAGAAACCCAAACTTAATCACAATAAGAAAAAAGCAAATGAAAACTATACTTGGTTATCATTTTCCACCTACCAGATTGATAAAGACCCAATAGATTGATACCTCAACCTAAAAGACTTGAAATTTACACCCAAAAAGCTCAGAAAGGATATACTTTTTGAATATACCTGTAACAGTTATGAAAATTGAGCCTCATTCAATTCCATTGAATCATTCAATTCCAAAGAATCAATATAAATGTCTGACATAATGTAGTAGCATCAGAAACAAATAACAAAAAGATAGTCAAGACTTCTGAGTTAAAGAAGACCACCTAGGACTTGCCCATGATTTTGCCATAGCTTGCTTGTCCTGAATTGCAATTCTCTATTATTCCCAAATAAACTTAATTTTGCTGTTAAAAAAAAAAGAACACCTAAAGTAATTTACAAAACATGGAAATGATTAACAGTGAAAACACTAACTGCCAAAATTGTAGGACACAACCTATGTAGTAGAGGGTAGTAGTGCAGCTTCAAGTACATTTATCAAGAAAAACAAAAAACTGGGGTGCCTGGGTGGCTCAGTCATTAAGCGTCTGCCTTTGGCTCAGGTCATGGTCCCAGGGTCCTGGGATCAAGCCCCGCATCTGGCTCCCTGTTCAGCGGGAAGCCTGCTTCTCCCTCTCCCACTCCCCCTGCTTGTGCTCTCTCTCTCACTGTGTCTCTCTGTCAAATAAATAAATAAAATCTTAAAAAAAAACAAAAAAAACCCCACAAAAAATAAATTCTCAACTCAAAAGTGTAGGAACAGAGCACACTCAAACAAGAATTAAATTATAAACATAAAAGGCAGAAATCAATACAGAATAGGAGAGATAAAAGGATAGCAAAACCAAAAGATAGTTTTTTTTTAAATCAATGATCAATAAGTTATATCAACCTTTGTCAAGGCTGATAACAAGTACAAAGATGCAAATAAGAAAATGAGTAAGAAACCAAATGAAGTTAGAAGAGGAATAAAAGAATCTTATGAATGACTATTTGCAAACAAATTTGACAACCTAGATACATGAACACATTTCTTTAAAAAAATACCAAAACTGGCATAAGAAACAGAAAAATTTAATAAACCCAATAATTTGAAATGGTATAGAAACATCTCCTCAGAAGACAATGCCTAGAGCCCAGATGGATTTACAAGTAAATTTTAACCAAACTTTTATGATTGGATTTGATGGTATATTTGATGGGAGACAAACAAGGTAAGAAAAAAAACACTTGATAGAGTCCAAATGACTGAGAAGTATATGGAGATATGCTCCAACTCACCAGTAGTCAATAATAACAATGCAAATCAAAAACATCCAAGGAAGATAATATCAAGTGTTTACCAGCACATAGAAAGAGGTGCTGCTGGTGAGAATGTAAACAGATACAGCCACTCTAGAAAGTAATCTGGTTGTACCTACCTAGTAAAATTGTGTGAAAAAACAGGTGCAATATTCCAGGGTAAGTATTCTAATCTAGTGCAGGTCTGCAAGGGATACATACTAGGATGTTGCTTGTGAAAGCCAGTAGTTGTATCCATCACTTCAGGTGGAAAAGAATAAATAAAACATAGTAAATATATACTATTAGTTACTATGCAAGTGTTAGAAGTGATGAATAGCATTAGATGACTATGCACAGAGGAACACGATAGATCTAAAACCCATGTAGAGTAAATGGATGTCCAAAGAAAGGATAGCATTACTGATATCAGACAAAATAGACTTAAAACAAACACTGTACATAACAAGAGACAAGGACCTATATCATCATAAAGGGGAGACTCCAACAAGAAGATATAACAATTGTCTTGGGAAAAGTTTTCAATTAGCAGTAATCGCGCCTCGGATAAACCTCACTGGCTACGATACTGCCACTGCGCAAAGGTGAAGATATAACAATTGTAAATATTTATGAACCCAACATGGGAGCACCCAAATACATAAAACAATAACAAACATAAAGGAAATAATTGATAGTAATATAATAATAGTAAGGGACTTTAACACCCCACTTACACTGATGAACAGATCATCCAAACAGAAAATCAAGAAGGAAATAGTGACTTTGAATGACACACTGGACCAGATGGATTTAACAGATATATTCAGAAGATTCCATCCTAAAACAGCAGAATACACATTCTTTTCAAATGCACATGGAACATTTTCCAGAATAGATTACATATTAGGCCACAAAACCTTCTCAAAAAATTCAAAAAGATTGAAGTCACACCATGTATCTTTTCTTTTTTTTATGATTTTATTTATCAGAGAGAGAGCACAAGCAGGGGGAGTGGCAGGCAGAGGGAGAAGCAGGCTCCCTGCTGAGCAAGGAGCCCGATGTGGCACTCAATTCCAGGACCCTGAGATCACGACCTGAGCCTAAGGCAGTGGCTTAACCGACTGAGCCACCCAGGCATCCCTCATGCATCTTTTCTGACCACAATGCTATGAAACTAGAAATCAACCACAAGAAAAAATGTGGAAAGAGCACAAATACATGGAAGCTAAATGACATGCTACTAAACAATAAATGGGTCAACTAAGAAATCAAAGAAGAAATAAAAAATTACATGGATACAAATGAAAATGAAAATACAATGGTCCAAAATATCTGGGATTCAGTGAAAGTGATTCTAAGTTGAAGTTTATAGCAATACAGGCCTACCTCAAGAAGCAATAAAAATCTCAAACAACCTAATGTTACACCTAAAGGAACTAGAAAAGAAGAACAAAACCCAAAACTAGAAGGAAGAAAATAAAGATTAAAGCAGAAATAAATGAGGGTGCCTGGGAGGCTCAGTTGGTTAAGCAACTGCCTTCGGCTCAGGTCATGATCCTGGAGTCCCGGGATCGAGTCTCACATCGGGCTCCCTGCTTAGCAGGGAGTCTGCTTCTCCTTCTGACCCTCCCCCCTCTCATGTGCTCTCTCTCTCTCATTCTCTCGTCTTTCAAATAAATAAAGAAAAAATCTTTAAAAAAAGCAGAAATAAATGATATAAAACTTAAAAAAACAATAGAACAGATCACTGAAACCAGGAGCTGGTTCTTTGAAAAGATCAACAAAATTGATAAACCTCTAGCCAGACTCATCAAAAACAAAAAACAAAAAACCAAAAACCAAACAAACAAAAAAAACACACAAAACAAAACAAGAGGATGAAAATAAAATCATTAATGAAAGAAGAGAAATAATAACCGACACTACAGAAATACAAGCAATTATTAGATTGTGAAAAATTATATGCTAACAAAGTGGACAACCTAGAAGAAACGGATGAAGTCCTAGAAACATATAACCTACCAAAACTGAAGCAGGAAGAAATTGAAAATTTGAACAGACTAATTACCAGCAAAGAAATTGACTCAGTAATCAAAAAACTCCCAACAAATATAAGTCTAGGACCAGCTGGCTTCACAGGTGAATTCTACCAAACATTTAAAGAAGAGTTAAGGGGCGCCTGGGTGGCTCAGTCGTTAAGCATCTGCCTTTGGCTCAGGTCATGATCCCAGGATCCTGGGATCGAGCCCTGCATCGGGCTCCCTGCTCCGCGGGAAGCCTGCTTCTCCCTCTCCCACTCCCCCTGCTTGTGATCCCTCTCTCGCTGTGTCTCTCTCTGTCAAATAAATAAATAAAATCTTTAAAAAAAATAAGAGTTAATACCTAGTTTCAAAATATTCCAAAAATAGAAGAGAAAGAAAAACTTCCAAATTCATTCTATGAGGCCAGCATTACTCTGATACTAAAACCAGATAAAGACACCACAAAAAAAGAGCACTACAGGCCAATATCTCAATGAATATAGATGAAAAAATTCTCAACAAAATACCAGCAAACTGAATCCAACAATACATTAAAAACATCATCCACCACAATTAAGTGGGATTTATTCCCAGGATGCAAGGGTGGTTTAATACTTGCAAATCAATCAACATGATACCTCACATCAATAGAGGAAGCATAAAAAACCATATGATCATTTCAATAGACACAGAAAAAGCCTTTGACAAAGTACATCTATTCATGATAAAACCCTCACAACAAAGTAGGTTTAGATACCTCAACATAATAAAGGCCTTATATGAAAATCCCACAGTGAACATCATACTAAATGGGGGCAAATTGAGAGCTTTTCCCTAACGTCAAGAACAAGACAAGGATATCCTCTCTCACCACCTTTTTTTAAAAGATTTTATTTATTATTTATTTATTTGAGAGAGAGAGAGCACATGAGAGGGGGGAGGGTCCCCCGCTGAGCAGGGAGCCCGAAACGGGACTCGATCCCGGGACTCCGGGATCATGACCTGAGCCAAAGGCAGTCGCTTAACCAACTGAGCCACCCAGGCGCCCTCACCACTTTTATTCAACATAGTACTGGAAGTCCTAACCACAGCAAGATACAACAAAAAGGAATAAAAGGCATCCAAGTTGGTAAGGAAGAAGTAAAACTTTCACTATTTGCAAATGACAAGATACTATATATAGAAAACCCTAATGAGTCTACCAAAGAAAACCTACTAGAACTGATAAATGAATTCAGTAAAGTCGCAGGATACAAAATCAATGTACAGAAATCTGTTACATTTCTGGGGCACCTGGGTGGCTCAGTAGGTTGAACATCTGACTTTTCATTTCAGCTCAGGTCATGATCTCAGGGTCATGAGATCAAGCCCCGCATAGGGCTCCGTGCTCAGCACAGAGTCTGCTTGATTTCTCTCCTTCTGCCCTTCCCCGCCACTCACACACATTCTCTCTCAAATAATCTTTTTTTAAAAAAAAGAAATGTTTTATTTCTATACACTAATAATGAAGCAGCAGAAAGAGAAATTAAGAAAACAATCCCATTAACAATTGCTCCAAAAATAATATCTAGGAATAAACAAAGAGGTGAAAGACCTATACTCCAAAAACTATAAAAAACTGATGAAAGAAATTCAATATGACACAAACGGAAAGACATTCTATGCTCATAGATTGGAAGAACAAATATTGTTAAAATGTCTACACTACCCAGAGCAATCTACAGATTTAATGCAATCCCTATCAAAATACCAAAAGCCTTTTTCACAGAGCTAGAACAATCTTAAAACGTGTATGGAACCACAAAAGACCCCAAATAGCCAGAGGAATGTTGAAAAAGAAAAGCAAAGCTGGTGGCATCACAGTTCCAGACCCCAAGTTATATTACAAAGCTGTAGTAATCACAACTGTATGGTACTGTCATAAAAACAGACACAGATCAATAGAACAGAATAGAAAACCCGGAAATAAACCCACAATTATATGGTCAATCTTCAACAAAAGAAGCAAGAATATGCAATAGGAAAAAGTCTCTTCAACAAATGGTGTTGGGAAAACTGGACAGCTAATGCAAAAGAATGAAACTGGACCACCTTCTTACACCATACACAGAAATAAACTCAAGATGGGTTAAAGACCTAAATGTAAGACTTGAAACTGAAACAATAAAAATCCTGTAAGAGAGCATGGACAGTAATTTCTCTGACATCAGCCATAGCATTTTTCTAGATATGTCTCCTGAGGCAAGGGAAATAAAAGCAAAGATAAACTATTGGGACTACATCAAAATAAAAAGCTTCTGCACAGAAAAAATAAATCAACAAAACTAAAAGGTAACCTACTAAGTGGGAAAAGATAAGGGGCACCTAGCTGCCTCAGTTGGTAGAGTATGTGACTCTCGATCTCAGGCCATGAGTTCAAGCCCCACACTGGGCATGGTGCCTACTTAAAGTTAAAAAAAAAAAAAAAACTGGAAGAAGATATTTGCAAATGACTATTCAATAAAGGGTTAGTATCCAAAATATACAAAGAACTAATACAACTCAACAACCAAAAGGCAAATAATCTAATTTAAAAATGGGCAGAAGACATGAACAGACATTTCTCCAAAGATAGACAAGCAGATGAAAAGATACTGAAAACAGACACATGAAAAGATACTTAACACTACTCATCATCAGGGAAATGCACACCAAAACTACAATGAGATATCAGCTCACACCCGTCAGAATGGCTAAAATAACACAAAAAATAACAAGTGTTGGTAAGGATGTGGAGAAAAAGAAACCTTCCTGCACTGTTGGTGGGAATGTAAACTGGTGCAGCCACTGTGGAAAACAATATGGAGGTTCTTCAAAAAATTAAAAATAGAACTACCCTACAATCCAGTAATCACACTACTAGGTATTTACCCCCAAAATACAAAAACACTAATTTAAAGGGATACATGCACCCCTATGTTTATTGCAGCACTATTTACAATAACCAAAATATGGAAGCAGTCCCAGTGTCCAGTGATAGATGAATAAACACACACAATAGAATATTATCCAGCCATAAAAAGAAAGAAATATTGCCATTTGCAACATGAATAGAGCTAGGGAGTATAATGCTAAGTGAAATAAGTCAATCAGAGAAAGATAAATACTATATGACTTCACTCATATGTGGAAATTAAGAAACAGAACAAATGAGCAAAAGAAAAAAAGAGAGAGAGACAAACCAAGAGACAAACTCTTAACTATAGAGAACAAACTGATGATCACCAAAGGGGAGGTAGGGGGCAGGGAATGGGTGAAATAGGTGATGGGGATTAAAGAGTATACTTATCATGATGAGCACTGAGTCATGTATAGAAGTGCTGAATCACTGTATTGGACACCTGAAACTAATATAATACTGTATGTTAACTATACTGGAATTAAAATGAAAAACTTAAAAAAAAACACAAAAAAACAAAGTGTTGAGTAGAAAAAAATGACACTTTTAGCATAATACCATTAATATAAATTTCAAACATACAATATATGACTGATTTTATAAGGGATATACACACACACACATTTAAGGATGCATCCTGTGTGCATGCCTATGGGGGAGAATAGGAATTGGGAATTATTTGGGAAAAAATAAACCAAGAAATGAGTGTTGGACTAAACAATTTTGATAATGCACTATGAATTGAAGTCCAAAAATATAAATGGAGATTTAAAAAACCAAGAGCCATAACTTACTGGCCTCTGTCTTAATAGAAGACAGAGTCCTAACAGCCTTAAATATCCAGACAGCCGCTGAGACTCTGAAGCTGCAAATTCACAGGAGCTGAATTTACAGTTCTGTCTCACATGAACAGCTGGCTTTCGGGCATGCAATTAAACTTCCGGCTTGATTTCATGATTAATCAATGTCATGTTAAATGTTACATATATTACATTCTTTCAAATAATCCTTACAAAAACAAAAGTCTGGAAGTTTTACTTTAGTTTTATAATAACTAAACTAAGCTTGAAAGAAGTATAATCACTTTTCAGTTTCTCCTAAAAGAGTTGACATCCATATGAAGGTCTAACTCCAACACCCCTACTTGTGCCAATAATCAAAATAGCAGATACTTTCACTACTTTTTCTGGAAGAATATGTGATGAATTAACATGCAGATGCCTTTAAGAAAGCTGACCAGGATGGTGAGTCATTTCTCTGTCACTAAAGTATCCTCACCTCATGGCTTCAAAGAATCTGCTTTTCTCCACCACATAACCTCTCTGTATTGAGTTTTGTGGACAAAGTAGAAAATCTTAGTAGGGTACAGCAAATTAATATGCTAAGTAGGAACTTGAAACCAATGTGAAATCAAATTCAAAAAAGGAAACATTTTTTCCAGCTGTCTATAAAAGGAGCCCAATCATAATGGCAGCAATTTTGCCCAAAATTCATGCAAAGTCCTAGCATCCAAAAATAGTGCCTACTAAAAGGGCACAGGTCTCGGTTGGAAATTTACTTATATTTCACACAAAGCTCTGTTTTGTGTTTGCTCAGGAAGAGAGATCTGAAAAACTTTTAAAAAGAAAGAAAACCTGTCCACAATAGCCAAACTGTGGAAAGAGCCAAGATGTCCATCGACAGATGAATGGATAAAGAAGATGTGGTATATATACACAATGGAATATTATGCAGCCATCAAAACGAATGAGATCTTGCCATTTGCAACGATGTGGATGGAACTGGAGGGTGTTATGCTGAGTGAAATAAGTCAATCAGAGAAAGACATGTATCATATGACCTCACTGATATATGAGGAATTCTTAATCTCAGGAAACAAACTGAGTGTTACTGGAGTGGTTGGGGGTGGGAGGGGCGGGGTGGCTGGGTGATAGACATTGGGGAGGGTATGTGCTATGGTGAGCGCTGTGAATTGTGCAAGACTATTGAATCACAGATCTGTACTTCTGAAACAAATAACGCAACATATGTTAAGAAAAAAGAAGAAGAAGATAGCAGGAGAGGAAGAATGAAGGGGAGTAAGTCAGAGGGGGAGACGAACCATGAGAGATGATGGACTCTGAAAAACAAACTGAGGGTTCTAGAGGGGAGGAGGGTAGGGGGATGGGTTAGCCTGGTGATGGGTATTAAAGAGGACACATTCTGCATGGAGCACTGGGTGTTATGAACAAACAATGAATCATGGAACACTACATCAAAAACTAATGATGTAATATATGGTGATTAACATAATAAAAAAATTTTAAAAATAAAATAAAATAAAAAGAAAGAAAACCTTCTATAGGCAGAAGAGAACAAGTGGAATCATAACGCATCTAAAGAAGCTTAGTGGCATTTCCTTTTGACTCATTTGTATCAGTTGAGGCAACTTTAAATAATCAACTTTCAAATGGCCATTTTAAACTTATTAAAACAGTGTTTTGGGGCAACCCTCTTGGGTCCCCTCCCTCTTCGGTGGCTTTGTACTATCACCTTACCATGGCTCAATATACCTTGCTTTGCTGCCCACCAAAAAACAAAACAAACAAAACAAAACAAAACAAAACCCCACAGTGTTTCAAAAATCCTGAAACAATTTCAAGTTTTATAAATGATAATTAATATATAATTCTCATTAGTGTGAGCTTAATGTATACTTATCAAAGTAAGCTCTACCATGGAGTTGAGCTATCTTTTTCCTCTTGAGCAACAGGAATGATAGAAAACAAAAATACAGTGTAAATGGAAGATCCAATCTTACTTACTCTTTCTTAGACTGCAAGTCTGGCTAGCAAGACCTTTAACTGAGAAAAATTATTTCCTTTCTTAAGAGGGAAACTTCTATTTCTGATTTCATAACCCCTTTCGCATACGCTTGTTATTTTCCCTCCCGATATTCCTTGCAAGGTAGCTACCTTCATGATTTGGGCAAAGAAAAACTGAGGATGGGTCTGGAACATCCTATTATTGCTGGAAAGTAAGGATGCTTGCAAAGATGTCAGAGCAGTGCTCAAGGGAGCAAAAAGTCAGTCTAAATTGGCCCCCAGTGGCTCACTCTGACAATTTGAGCATCACAATATATACATTATAATTAATTGAAATATATTAAGTTTTAAAAGGCCAAGAATTCCTGAGACTAAAAAGAAAAATGTTAAAATGCAATACACAAATACAGAATGAATGATACATGAGAATGAATTTAGCAGGTACAAAGTGTTAATATTTACATGTATGGGTTACATATGTGTATATATAAATATATATGCAATATACATATACAGACACATATATAATTCATATATATATGGATTACCTTTCCAAGAGGCATATAAAACATATAAATGCATATGTGTGTGTGTGTGTGTGTGTATATACGCAGTATAGACAGATCTCTTACCTTTCCCAGGTTTTTCATCTCTTTAATCAAAAGTCAAATTCAAAAGAGGCTTCCTTCCCTGGCCATACAATCTAAAATATCAACATTGTCCCCTGCCTCTTCCTTCATCTTCTCCTTAGAATTTATTCTCTTACATAATATATTTCTATATATATATTTTGTCGGTCTTCCTCACTAGAAATTAGCTCTATTGAAAAAAAAAGCAGTGCTTTTTGTCTGTGTAGTTCACTACTGTATTTCCAATGTCTACATTAGAACAAATCCTGGCACACAGTAGGTACTCTGCACAAAATGTTTCAATAAAACACACACACACACCTCCTGCTTAATCAAGAGTATATAAAAGAAAAATTTTAAATATGAAAAGCAAAAATTGCACAAACTGACGTGGCAGAGATATGTTCAGCAGCATAAATACCCAGAGTAAAAAGGAGTCCAACAGTTCCACCACTACTGGCCATACTCAATAACCAAGTGGAAAGGGTTTTGCCCGTGTGTTCTAAACGAATTAGTCCATGTCCTAAAGAGAATTAACTGAACAAACTCAAACCCTCATCTCCTAGGACAGGAAATCTCTAGATAACCCTAATAACTATAAGATAATAATAAGCATAAGTTTTTAATAATGCTAAGAGATCAAGTCACTATATCGCAATAAGACAATGGGTTGTATAGTTGCAGATAAAATTTAATACCTCCTTGTGAGGAGAAACACCCGATTGTAAAGCACAAACACCTGTGCTAAAGGCATGGGTGTATAAGATTTTACCAACATTACAAGTGAAGTTTAACTGAAAAAACAGAGAACTGATCAGTGGCTTGGGTTTATGTCACCTTAGAGGAAGAAATCAGGTGCCGTACTTAGATCAGAATCAATTAGTGAATAACTCAAACTCTTCACTGGTCTGAGTCATTACTCTTTTTCCTTTAGGCCTAGCAAGTTTACTATAACCTTGGGGAGCTTTCCAAAATAAGTTATTATTCAACTCTTACTATTAAAATAACTTTCTAGACATCTAGGAAATATAAGAATAAAGAAATGACATGGATTTTCAGCATATCAAGTGACATTTTAGTTAGATGTAGTATGTTTTGCAGTGTTTTATAATCATTATATTTTTTTCTGTTCAAGGTTTGAAGTATTGAGTCATACCTAATCTGCAGTTTCAGTTTCAAGGGATTCTGTCTTAATATTTAGGAAATTTTCAGATTTGTATTAATATAAGTAAAAATTGACTAATAAAGAAATTATAAGAGTAGTAGTCATTGTTTCACTCCATGCACATATATAAATCCTTTATTCTTTCCTAGTTCATTTGTTCTGTTGTTTTTATAGATGCTTTCCAGACAATATCCAAGATTCTAACAATTCTAACTGTTCAAGGTGGCTCCATTACCATATCATCAGTTTATCTCTCTACATCCACTCAGATAAAATAGGAATATACTGCCCTATAATACCCTCATATTCCTCATTACTCCGAAGAATGGTAATAACTTATGCCCTAAAAATTTTAGGCTCCAACTGTTTTACTTTTACCATGAATTGAAAATGTCCCATCCTATCTGCTGGTAATATCTTTGTCTGAATCTCTAGTTCCAAAGAAGTTATCCATAAACTTCTTTTTTTCTTTAAAGATTTTATTTATTTATTTGACAGAGAAAGAGAGAGACAGCGAGAGAGGGAACACAAGCAGGGGGAGTGGGAGAGGGAGAAGCAGGCTTCCCGCTGAGCAGGGAGCCCGATGCGGGGCCAGATCCCAGGACCCTGGAATCATGACCTGAGCCAAAGGCAGATGCTTGAGGACTGAGCCACCCAGGCGCCCTGTTATCCACAAACTTCTTAAACCAAGCTTACAATCTCCCCACAAAAGAAGACCTCATTTACAATTCTATTATATTCTATTACACAGTATATTTAAACCCTTACTGAAAACAGAAAATCAAATAATTCCTTTAAGATGAGAAGCCATTCATTAATGTGACAGATCCGTTATTCTCTTAGCTTGCCACTCTTTCTTTAAAGGCCTATAGTGAGTCACCACCACAAGTGATTTTAATTCCTTATGGGAAAGCCTGTTAAGGAGTTTTACTAGGTGAATTTTTAAAAATCCATCCTTATTATAAGTCTAATAAATACCAAATCAATTTTTATCAACAAATAAAATGTAATAATTCTCTCAGCTTTATGAAGGCTGTGTATTCAACTTCCATATACTTGTTTTAGCAAAAGGTTTCTCAGGATAATTATGCCATAAAAGATTAAGGCTTTCTCACGTGTATAGCAAACATAGGGTGTATGAATCAGGACTGTAATTCCAAGAGGCAAAAATCCAATTCAAATTAAGCAAAAAAAGAAAATTTATTGGATCACAAAAATTAAAAAGTAAAAGATGGTATAGACTTCAGGCATGATTGAATTCAGAAGGTCAAACAATGTCATCAGATTTGTCTCTTATCTCCATTTTCCTCTGTGTTGGACTGATCTTGGGAAGGCTTTCCTCATGTGGTGACAAAAAAGCTACTGGTGAGTTCTGAACCATGAAAAATCCTTTAAATCTGTGAAACTTGCAATTCCAGGAAAAAAAATGATCTTTTCTTACTATCCATAACAATACCCCCCTAGGGTTCTAGTGGGCCAAACATGGCCATCTGCCACTCCCTTATTAACCAGACTGTGGCCAGCCTATGACCAAGCCACTACTCTCCCTAATAGTTTCATCAGAATGATATGCACTGAGGGTGAGGTAAGTTTCAAATGGGGCATAGAACAGATCCAAAAGTAATAGATGTCTACTATTCAGGCTATTTCAAATAAGGGGGATGCTCATAAACTGAAGGCTTTCCCATATTTACTACATTCATAGAATCATTAACCAAAGAATTCACTGATATTTATTTAATAAGGACTGAGTGGTGACTAAATGTTTTCTTTCATATACTTGTTATAATCAGAGAGTTTCTCTATTATGAATTTTCTGATGTCGTCTAAGGGCTGAGGCACAGCTAAAATTATTCCCACACTCATTACAGTTATAGGGTTTGTCTCCAGCATGAATTCTCTGGTGTAGCCTAAGGGACAAGATCTGATGGAAAGCCTTCCCACATTCATTACATTCATAGGGTTTCTCTCCAGTATGAATTCTCTGATGTTGATTAAGGTATGAGCCACAACTGAAGGCCTTCCCACATTTGTTACATTCATAGGGTTTCTCTCCTGCATGACTTCTCTTATGATGAATTAGAACTAAAGCATCACTGAAGGCTTTCCCACATTTACTGCATTCAAAAGGTCTCTCTCCACTATGTATTCTATGATGTCGATTAAGTTGTGAGTCAGTCCTAAAAAACTTCCCACATTTGATGCATTCATAAGGCTTTTCACCTGTATGAATTCTCTGATGTTGATTAAGGTGTGAGCGATAGCCAAAAGTCTTCCCACATTCATTACATTTAAAGGGTTTCTCTCCTGTATGAATCCTTTGATGCAGAGTAAGGGCGATGCGTCTGCTGAAGGCTTTTCCACATTGATTACATTCATAGGGTTTCTCTCCAGTGTGAATTCTCTGATGCTGATTGAGGTGTGCACTCTGTCTGAAGGCTTTGTTACATTCCTTACATTCATATGGTTTCTCTCCTGTGTGAATTCTCTGATGTTCAACAAGGAAGGCATAACGGCTAAAGGCCTTCCCACATTCATTGCATGCAAAAGGTTTCTCTCCAGTGTGGATTCTCTGATGTTGAGCAAGGTGTGCACTCTGTCTGAAAGCTTTGTTACATTCTTTACATTCATATGGTTTCTCTCCAATATGAGTTCTTTGATGTTCACTGAGAAAGAAATCATGGCTAAAGGCTTTTCCACAGTCATTGCATACAAATGGTTTCTCTCCACTGTGAATTCTCTGAGGTTGAGTAAAAAATGAGTAACAGCTAAAGGCATCATCACAGTCATTGAATCCATGCGGTAATTTTCCAAAATGAGTTGCTTGATGTTGAGTAAGTAATGAGTGGAAACTTAAGAGATTTGAAAAATCATTACTTTCATAACGTTTCTCCCCAGGAGGAATTCCTATATCTTTACTAAGGTATGTGTTCTGGTTGAATTCTTCACATTCATTATCTATCAAAGATTCCTTCTCAGCAGGTAATCTTTTATGTTCAATTAAGATGGAATTTGGGGGAAACATTTTATCATAAATATCAAATTTATGTACTTGCTCTACTGTGGGAACTCTCTCTTGTGTTGAAAGTACTGATTTCAAGAGAACACGTCTCTCAGAATTATTATATTTATTGTCTCTTTTCACAGCAGAGATTTCCTTAAGTGCTGTCACTTGCCTGAAATGCCTCTCCTGCTTTTGTTGATGCCGCTCAAATTCACCCTCATATTTCCAGGCTTCTCTGAAACTGGAATATTCCAGGTCATAACTTGTAAGTCTTTCCATTACCATCCCCTGGGATATTTCCTCTTCATCAATGTACCATTTTGGAGATAATTCCTTGATTTCATACCAAGAGTCCCAGTCTGAAAAATATCAAGAAAGCAAATGTGTCCTTTTTGCCTCTGTAAGGAGAAAACTGTTATAGAAGAAACTGAAGAATTTAATTGGAGGAATGAGGGGAGAAAGCACATGGTTTTGACACCTTTCAAATATGACCAAGCAAATACGAAAAAAATACAAAGGAAGAACAAAGAATGAAGAGAGCTGATAAAGGAAGATACATGTGTTGGCGATAGGGAGGAGGTTACAGGGGAAATGTAGGGCATCAAACACGTTAATATACAGGTAAAATGCAGAGTATCAAGATGCAGACAAAGCTAAATGCTGAGAAGATAAGGAGTTGAGAACAACTGACTAGATCATAATCACAGTTTCCCTGCCTCTAGTCTTTAAAGTCTCAAGTGCACTCTACACTATCCAGTCCTATTTTTAAGACTAAAAGCTCCACGAAGGCAGGGATTAATGTTTTACTTCTAGTTCTTCTTACTGTTGCATTTAGTGCCTAGGACAATGGTAGCATTTTGTTAAATGAATGAATGCTGACAGAAAGCTCAACAACTTCTAAGATTTTATCAGGAACCAGAAAAAAAATTACTGTGTTTTGTTGTTGTTGTTGTTGTTGTTGTTGTTGTTAAGTGTCTAGAAGAAATCTGAAGGTCAGCTTTGCTCATCATTGAGAGAAAAATGCCGCCTACAGAATAGATGATACTTTCAGGAGAGGATATTGGTTGAGATAAGATGGAAAGAAAACTATTTCTTTTTAAAGATTTTACTTATTTGAGAGAGACAGAGAGACAGAGTGAGGGAGAGAGAGAACACAAGAAGAGTGAGGGGCAGGAGGAGAAGCAGACTCCTCACTGAGCAGGGAGCCCAACACGGGGCTCGATCCCAGGACTCCATGATCATGACCTGAGCCAAAGGCAGACACTTAACCGACTGAGCCACCCAGGTGCCCCAAGAAAACTATATGCCATTCTCTCTCCTTTTTTTAATTAAAAAAAAAATTGGGGGGCACCTGGGTGGCTCAGTCAGTTAAGCATCTGCCCTCAGCTCAAGTCATGATCCCAGGGTCCTGGGATCAAGTCCCGCATTGGGGTCCTTGCTCAGCAAAAAGCCTGCTTCTCCCTCTCCCTCTGCCTGCCCCTCTCCCTGCTTGTACTCTCTCTGTTTCTGTCAAATAAATTTAAAAAATCTTTAAAAAAAATTTTTTTAAGTAGGCTCCACAACCAGCACAGAGCCCAATACAGGGCTCAAACTCACAACCCTGAGATCAAGACCAGAGATGAGATCAAGAGTCAGGTGCTTAACAGATCCATCCAGGCGCCCCCCTTCTCTCTTTTTTTAAACTCTAAGGAGATAAAACTTGAACATATAAAAATTCAATATGACACATAATAAAGGACTAGTTAATATGATACAGATTATTAGTAGTATAAGTGTCAGAAAAACAGAGATCAAAACTCACTAATTTAGTTAAGGAATAATTCCTGGAGAATCTGAGCTTGATTGTCAAGGCTATGATCATGCTTCCAAAATGCAGTGATTATTCAAGTAACAGTCATTTTCATGTTTTGTTTTGTTTTTTAGAGAGAGAGAGAATGAGAGAGACAGCATGAGGTGGGGGGGAAGGGGAGGGGGAGAGGGAGAGGGAAAATCTTAAGCAGGCTCCATGCCTGGCACAGAGCCTGACCCAGGGCTGGATCTCACAACTCTGATATCAAGAGTCAGACACTTAACCGACTGAGCCACCCAGGCACTCCTCACTTTCATGTTTTGATATGCATGGAGATTATTTTAGAACTGCACATGTTAGCATTTTTCAGTTAATTAGATATAGTCTTTTCCATAACAGCATTCCATCTGTTAAAAGAAAAGTCGCCTCCAGGGCAGGTCAGCACAAGTTGAAAAGCGAAGAATACATTATGCATCTGTACCTTTCTTCTTTGCAATACACCCTCCACCCAAGGAAAGCCTCATCCCTACCTATCCCACCTATGCATAGCCATGGATTTTCTTTTACTTCAGGCTCTATCTTAACCAAGGCCCGAGAGGGATTTGTTCACTTATCCTCTATTAGGTCTACACTATTGTTCTTTTTTTTTTTTTTGGTAGAAATTCATTGTTCCCTCACCAACTTTCCTAGAACCTTCTTTCCTATGTTCATCACCCAGGGCCACTACATTCCCTCTTACCAAGAATAAATCTTTTCTCTACTCCAGGCAAATGGCAGCTTTATACAATACCTACTGTAATGCTGAGTAAAAGAAGACTGATGGGAGAAGACTAGATGTTTTCCAACATAGGTATTCTAAGATGCCTGGAGCTCCAAAAACTCTTGGAAAAAAAGATACTCTGTACTTAGGCATATGAATACTATAGGGGAAGGAATTCCATATAGGGTACTCCAGGGAACAGTAGAGAGTATAGCCTGGGAAAGTACAGAGCAGGAAGGAAGTACTGTATATGTGGAAGACATATTCATAATGATTGGAGTCCAGAAATACCTAGAAGTCGATGGTATTGAGGTATTATGGTGGCATTCAGCAAAAAGGAGAAGACAGACAGTTCACCCATATCAGTGATTGAGGGGAAAAGGGAAGTTATGGATTCAGGCAAAGTGAAAGAGACTCAAATGGGCATCCATGTGGCACAGTGGAAACAACACAGGGTTTGGGGTCATAGGTGAGTTTAAATCCTACTTCTTCATCTAACTACCTAGTTATTCTAACTTTAACAAATCAACAAATTGATTAACCCAACTCTTGAGCCTCAGTTTCTTAGTAGGCAAAATGAGGTGACCTTACAAGTATGGTATAAGAATAAAGAATACATTTAGGGGCGCCTGGGTGGCTTAGTCGTTAAGCGTCTGCCTTCGGCTCGGGTCACAGTCCCAGGGTCCTGGGATCAAGCTCCGCATAGGGCTCCCTGCTCAAGGGGAAGCCTGCTTCTCCCTCTCCCACTCCCCCTGCTTGTGTTCCCTCTCTCGCTGTCTCTCTCTGTCAAATAAATAAATAAAATCTTAAAAAAAAAAAAAAAGAATACATTTAGAAAATATCTAGGAGTGTTGGTTCATTAATATGCATTCAGTGACACTTAACATAAAATGAAACAAATTAATATGTATTCATTAAGTTATTCTTATGCCTATACCATTAGTAGTCTCAGAAATTACATGTATGTCCAAAAAGGGATTATGAAATAGACTGATGGTCAAATGGCAAGACAAAGAATGGGAGAAGTAAACCCTTTGGGGTTAAAATATATCCAGACAATTAGAGATGTGTAATTTCCAACTGATTATAATCTATTAATGGATGGAAATTAAAAATCAAAGTATGATGAACTTTGGAATCCAATCAGAACTGCACAGAAAGTAGTAAGCATAGTTAGTATAAGTTGGAAGAGGAAAAGGTCTTACTAGACTGTAGAGTCTCCCACATGCTGAACTGATGAGCAGTACACAAACTGGAAGACTTCCTGATGAAGTAAATAATCTCCTGGCATGAAACCCAGAAGATTCTAGTAGGAAGTCTGGGGAAAAAGGAGAGGACCTAAGGAGAAATCTTAAGAAGAAGAAACTTTACTGCCAAAGCCCAGAATTCATGTTCCCATGAATAGCCTGAACAATGACCCACAGACTTATAGACTGGATCTCCATCTTTAAAAAACTGTAGAGAGTTATGTTGTCCAATATGGTAGCCACTAACCACATGTGGCAATTTAAATTTGTTAAAATAAAAAAAAATTTAATTCAGTTTCTCAATAATACCTAGCCATATTCCAAGTGCTCAATAGCCAAATGTGGCTAGTGACTACAATACTGGAAAGCACAGATATAGAATATATCCATCATCACAGACTGTTCTACTAGATGTCACTGGACAGAGATGCAAAGTAACATGACAAAGATGTTATGGTTGAACGAGGAAAAAACAGAAAAATAGGGCGTCAGTTAAAGGGAGAGAGAAACAGAATAGAGCTTTAAACAGAGAAAATGAATAGTGGTCAGAAATATCTTACAAATCTCAGTAAGCTGATGAATAGAAAAATAAAGAAAGGCAACTGGATTTAGCCAAATTAGAGGGAGCAGAACCAGACTGCAAGTGGTAAGGCAATATAAGAGAATTTGAAGTAAAGGCAATGAGTGGAGATTATAATTGGTATACAAGTAATTGGAAGAGAGAAGGTAGTATGGTGTACAAAAACACTGCAAAGGTCCTATGAAATGGTATGAAATTACTTCAAGGGAGTTTTTTTTTTTTTCAAAGAAGATTTAACTAAACAAAAATGTAAGACATAACTGTCCAAAAAGGAAAACATACATAAACATGCTTGCTTACCCCAACTTAATTTGTATCAGGTCAATTTCAATCAGAACCCCACAAGGATTGTATCTCTGAACTTAAATTATTTTAAAGGATGAATGGCAAAAAAAGCAATAATATAAAAGAAAATTCCAAAGAAAAAAATTCTAGGACCAGTAATATGACCTAAGTATTGCATTTTATACCTTCCTTTCATTAAAATCCCTATGAAAGGACTCAACCAAGGTGATTTGTAAAATTCTCTTTAATTACGGGGAAATGTCAAGAGAAACACACCCGAAGCATACAAATTTATGGGATGCAGAGGAGAACAAAGAGCTCTGCAGTTCATGCCTTACCCCCCCTTCCCTCTCACAACCATCAATTTGTTCTCCATATTTACAGGTCTGATTCTGCATTTTGTTTATTCATTTGTTTTTTTTATTTAGATTCCACATGAGTAAAGTCATATGGTATTTGTCTTTCTCAGTCTTATTTCACTTAGCAGGTACCCTCTAGAGGTCCATCAATGTTGTCACAAATAGCAAAATCTCATCTTTTTATAGCTGGGTAATATTCCATTGTGTATATATACACATCTTACTTCTCTGTTTGTCTATCAATGGATACTTAGGCTGCTTCCAGATCTTGCCTATTATAAATAATGCTGCAATAAACACATGGGTGCATACATCTTTTGAATTAGTGTGTTTGTTTTCTTCAGGTATGTACTCACTGGTGGAATTATTGGATCATATGGTATTTCTATTTTTAATTTTCTGAGGAATCTCTACACTTTTCCACAGTAGCTGTACCAGTTTACATTCCTACTGGCAGTACACTATGGTTCCTTTTTCCTCCACATCCTAACCAATACAATGTTCTAAGTTTAAAAATTTTTTTAAAAAAGCAAGTTGTAAATAGATGCATATAAAAATTGCGTGTGTGTGTGTGTATTTGTGCAAGGGAAATTCTAGAAAGATATAGATCCAACTATGCACAATACAGGTCTTTAGATGATATCTTGAGAAAAGAGTATACTTCCTACTTTATACATTTTTTAATTGCTTGAATATTTTCTAACATATTACTTCTATTTCAAAGGAAAAAGGAAAGGGGTGCCTGGCTGGCTCAGTCAGTACAGCATGAGACTCTTGATCTCAGGGTCGTGAGTTCAAGCCCCACACTGGGTGTAAAGATTACTTTAAAAAAAGAAAAAAGGAAAAATGTTATAGGGCAACCCTAATGCTGCTGGTCCCTAATTGCACCTGTCCAAATCAATGTGCCTCTAGATTGATATGGAAATCCTTCCATGTGTTTTTTCCATGAGATTCCCTTCAACTAGGTGTATTCAGGATGATGGAGTTTACTCAAATAAAAAAATATATATATAGTAAAAAAAAAAAAAAACCAACTTAGGGGCACCTAGGTGGCTCAGTCAGTTGAGCATATACCTTTGGCTTGGGTCATGATCTCGGGGTCCTGGGATCAAGACCCTCCTCAGGCCTGAAATTCCACCTCATTTTTAGGGACTTTGGGATCTCAGAGAGTCAGAAATAGCCCAATGAGCACTCTCACCACTTCTCTCCCTTAACTACTTCATATGATCTCTCTACAGATCATTTACTATCTTTTTTACTCAGTGCTGTGCTGAAATATATGATGGGAAAGACCTATCCTCTTTAGATGGATCATGATTTGTTATGCTGGAGATCAGTGCAAATGAAATAAAGGACAGAGGTGTGATTATTGAGTGCCCTATTGAATAGGGAGGTCCAGGATGGCCTCCCTGAGGAAGTGACATTTAAGCAAAGAAAAGCCTCAGTGAAAGTAGGGGGTAGGTTTTGTGGAGATCTGGAG
>NW_027397123.1:2232918-2315528 GCF_003265705.2 Callorhinus ursinus | reverse complement strand
TTGGAGGTATGCATTTGAGAATCATTAGTGTACTTAAAGCCATAGGACGGCATAGGATTTTCTTTTTTTTTTTTTTTTTAGATTTTATTTACTTATTTGGGAGAGAAAGAGCACGCACATGAACACATGAGCGGGGGGGAGGGGAGGACACTGGAGGAGGGACAGAGAGAGAATCTCAAGCAGACTCCGTGCTGAGCGAGGAGCCCCACATGAGGCTCGATCTCAGAACCCCAAGATCATGACCTGAGCCAAAACAAAGAGTTGGACACTCAACTAACTGAGCCACCCAGGCACCCATAATTTTATATTTCTATAAGACACATTTCTAAAAGAAGTGTTAAATAAACTATAAATGTACATATTTTACTTTATTTTATTTTTTTAAGATTTTATTTATTTATTTGACAGAGATAGAGAGCACAAGTAGGCAGAGTGGCAGAGGAGAGGGAGAAGCAGGTTCTCCACCAAGCAGGGAGCTGGACGTGGGGCTCGATCCCAGGACCCCAGGATCATGACCTGAGCTGAAGGCAGCTGCTTAACCGACTGAGCCACCCAGGTGCCCCTAAATGTACATATTTTAAATATTAATATCCATTGTCAAACTGCCCTCCAAGGTAATTTTTATCAATCTGCATACATACCAGAACATAAAGTACATGTCTTCAAACTAATCTACACTGATTAGTATCATTCTAAAATTTTTGCCCCTTTAAGTAAAGAGTACCTCATTATTTTATAATTTGCAATTTTCTGATTGTAAAATAGAGCACTTTCATATATGTATATGTACCAGCTTTGTATTTTGTGGTTTCTTCTTTGGTGAATTCTTTATTTGTATCTTTTACACATATTTTAATTGCACTAGCATTTTTTTTAAGATTTTATTTATTTATTTGACAAAGAGAGAGACCGTAAGAGAGGGAACACAGGCAGGGAAAGTGGGAGAGGGAGAAGCAGGCTTCCCACAGAGCACAGAGCCCGATGCGGGGCTTGATCCCAGGACCCTGGGACCACGATCTGAGCCGAAGACAGATGCTTAACAGCTGAGCCACCCAGGCAGCCTGCACTAGCATTTTCTTTTAAGTGATTTATAGAAGTCATTTATAAATTTAGGGCTTAAGGCTTTATAGTATTTTTTTCCCTCAGATCATCACTTTTTTTTTTCAAGTCATCACTTTTTATTGTCACATGTCATCTTCATTTACAGTGCTTTCAATAAAATTTTTGAAAACATGTTATGAAGTCAGATCTCCCATTTTTCCATTATAGAGTCTGGCCTTGATGTCATTTTAAGAAAAACTTTCCAAAATTCAGTATTATACAAATACTATCTTAACTTTTAAGAAAATCTCTTCATACCACTAATTTAAAAAACCACCTTGTTATCAAATATTAGGTTCTCATATACACACGGGTATATTTCTGTACTTTTTCTATTGTTCCACTGATCTATTTCACTACCCTTATAACAGACCAATCTCCCCCATGGATAACAGGCAACATTCTTTAATATTAAAAATTGAATCAAGCAGCATATTTAATGAATACCCACGACCAAGTATGCAATTGAGAAATACAAAAATAGTTCAGCAATAGGAAATCTTTACTATAAATTCTTACAGAATTTTTCTTCTATAAATTTTATGGAAGAAAAAATGTAAAAGAGAAAAAAAATAATTGCCTTAACAGATGCTGAAAATATATAAAATCCAAAAGCCTCTCATGCTTAAAATATATACACCCATAGGTACAATACATAGAGCTAGGAATAGGAAAAAAAAAAAGGTACATTTAGTGTGAAACACCTGAAAATGCCCTGTGATATCAGAAAGAAGAAAAAGTTATAGCAATTGTTCAACATAGATATGGAAACTGTAGTTGATAAAGTAGAATTGAAAACAAGAAAAGATAAGAGGGAACATAAATACGGAAAGGTCACTACATCCAGCAAACATTTTGCCTTATCCATCCAGGTACAGAGGAATCTATATCCCAGACTCCTGTGCAGCTAAGTGACTGAATTCTGGCCAATCAGAAGTAACAGATGTCACAAATGCTACTTCCAAACTAGTCTGTTAAAAATGTCCTTAGAGATCCCCATCCATTTTTATCGTGTGTGTGTGTGTGTGTGTGTGTGTGTGTGTGTGTGTGTGTGTGTGTGTGTCTCTATCTCCTCCCTCTCTTTTTCACTGGCTGGTTTCAGAGGATTCAGCACAGAACCTCAAGGCAATAGTGAGTCCTAAGGGATGACGCAGCCAACAGAGGAAATACGACTGCATATCTGAATGACAGTTTGCAACAGAAGCCCCAGATAACCTCACACAGGATTGTGACATGTACAAGGAACAATCTAGATTGTTTTTATTCACTGAGGCTTTGTTAAAGTAATTAGCTTTATGTTGACTAATACACTCAGACAATTGAGTAAGAGAGTACAATAAACCGACCAGACAGATGATAAATATATGCAAATAAATACTTTTTCTATATACCAACAATAATGAAACACTGAAAAGGAAATAAAGATATATAGTATGGAAAACAGCATAGCACTGGCTTAAGAATAAGTAAATGGTCAGTGGAACAAAAAAACAGAGGACAGAAATAAGATTCTTGCAAACCTAAGGACTTGGCATATTACAGAGGTGGCATTACAATCAATAGAGAAGAAATGGATTAATATACAGTACTGGGAAAACTCCATGTGGGGAAAAAAAAAGCCTACTACATCATATTTTAAAATTAAAGTCCAGATGGATTATAGGAGAAGACTGAAAAACTGAACCTTAAAACTATTAAAAAATAATACAGGAGAGTATCTGTATGATCTCCGTTAGGGGAAGATTTCGTAAACAAGAGTACAGTAAAGAACAAACAGTAATGGAAAAGATGGGTGAATTTGACACTATCATGAAAAACTTCTGGGTGAGAGAAGGCATTACAAAGGTAAAAGGCAAGGGACAGCCTGGGAAAACATAACAAAAACACACATTATAGAAAAATGATTAATCCTCAATATATAAAGTTCTACAAATTGATAAGAAAAAGACAAATAACCTTACCTCAAAGAATGGGTTAAAAATATGAGCAGGCAAGTCACACAAGAGAAAAACTGAACGGTTAATTCATTTCTGGAAAAATGCTCAGTCTTACTAGGCAAATTAAAACAATTTCAAGAGCATTTCTCTTCCATCATACTGGCAAAAAATTATCAAGGGCAATATCACAAACTTAAATTGGAGAATATCAAGAGAATAAGGAAACAGAAAATCTCAGACATTGTTACTAGAGGTATGAACTGATACTATCACTTTCAAGAACAATTTGAGTATCTAGTAAAAGTGTGCACTCCTACACTCCAGCAATTTTATTACTATGTACAAATCCTTGACAAACTCTTATGTGCATGTACATGGAAACATACCCTGCTACTACATGAGACAGCAAAGAATAGAAACAATCTAAATGGCCATCAGTAGTAGGGAAAGAGTTAAATAAAATGTGGCAAATTCAAAACATGAAACACTAGATAGCAGTTTAAAAAATGGAACTATATTACATAACAGATTTACCAAGGACAAATCTCAGAAAAATGTTGAGTAATACAGGCAAGTTGCAGAACAAAATGTAAAGAATACTACCTCTGAAAAAATAAAAACACTTTTTTAAACAGATGCACAAATGTTTACAAAATATGCTTAAAAATGAATTGGAAGGACATATGATTTATGACTGATGATTGTTGTTGCTTCTCAGAGCAAGAGGTAGATGAGGGAAAGTGAACTGAGAATGAGAAACAGAATTTGTGCTTAAGATAGTATATCTCTTTCATCAAAAAAACAAAAATGTGTCAAAATATTAATAATGATCAATTCTGGGTGGTAGGCATTTGCTGTATCATTCCCTTTACTTTCCTATATTCTTAACTTTCTCAACAAAAAAAGAACAAAAATATTTCCTGAAATAAAAACTTGATTCTCCATCCTGAAAGATAATATACGTGCCAGGAAAAAGTGATCCAACATGGTCAAGATTGAGATGTACTCTAACAAAATAACTTTAAAATTAAAGAAAGAGCCTACCAGGAGACCAGAACAAAATATAAAGCTAATTATACAGAAAGGAAAATATCAAGTTGGTATCAGACTTCTTCATAACACTATTCAACATTAATACTATACTACAATAAACTTTAGCAAAGAACGGCCAGTTATGAACAAGTTAGAACTTGGGGGGGACATTATTTGCGTGAACTCTTTGTGAGGAAACTGCGAGAGGACAAACTTCAGCCAACCAAGAGATATCTAGAGAAATTTCAGCAAAAGGACCTGTGGAAAGCACTGAACATATTTAACTATAGAACAAAGATGAAATGAAAGGTTGGGATAAATGTGACAGAAGAGCATGTAAATATAATATGCCTTGACAATATGAAAAGTGTACAACTAACAAAATTTGGGAAGAGAAGGTGGGAGGTAAAACAAGCCTACTTACTGACTCATCTGTAACAAGTAAAAAAATCGTTAAAGTCAACTAATCAAGTAATAGAAGGAATAAATATTGTCTACAGAAACAGAGCACTATAATACGAGAATAAAAGAAAAACCTTCCTGGGCGCCTGGGTGGTTCAGTTGGTTAGGAGCCTTCAACTCCGGTCATGATCCTGGAGTCCCGGGATCGAGTCCCACATTGAACTCCCTGCTCAGCAGGGAGTCTGCTTCTCCCTCTGACCCTCCCCCTTCACACTCTCTCTATCTCATTCTATCTCTCAAAATAAATAAATAAATAAATAAAAGAAAAACCTTCCTAGTTATTACAAAACTATAGTAGTAAATGACCAAAATAAAAGGCTAGGGAAATAGATAAGTGAAAGTCTTTTTTAAAAACCGTAAAAACCATGATTCATCGTTATAACACATCAAAAACTGTATGGTGACTAACATAAAAAAAAAATGGAAAATCTCTCTTTAAAAAAAATAAAATAATAAAAACTGTAAAAACCAGAAAATGTCAAAAAAATATACAGAATTAAGCCCAAACATATCAAAAATGTAATTGGACTTTCACCTATTAACTTGAAAAATGATATTCAGATTGGTTCACAGAGCAAAACTCAATTCTATACTGCATATAAATGCCACACTTTAAAAAGTGATTTTTAAAAATTGAAAATAAAAGGATGAAGAAAGATCTTAAAAAGTAGAAAAAGGCAAGAAACAGATTCTCCCCTACGGCATTAACCAGTAAGGCAGGGTGCTGACATCTTGATTTTAGTCCTATAAGACCTATAAGTGGCAATGAGCACACATAGCACCCAGACCTTGGTTTCTAAACATCATTTCCCAATAAAAGGAACCAGAGCTCCTAGGAGAAACAGTTGATTCAAGGGTAGGGCAAGGAAAACAAGATGAACCCAGAATACCTGGAACCAGGAAGGAAAGAAAGGCTCAAAAATGAATGGGGGCATGTTAAAAGGTGAAAGAAACCAACTGGAAGGAGATCCCAATGGTCAAAGCAGAAGAACTTGAGCAAAAAATGATTCACTGGATCTACCTCACAGGAAAAATTAAAATCCATGATTTATAAAGAGATAATTGAATATATAAATAGAGAAGGAACAGCTCTTCTCTATAGGACAATCCTAATTAATATACATAAAGAAAGAAGGGAAATGGAAAAAAATCAATATTAGGCCAATACCACATTAATAACTGTTGCAGAGGGGCACCTGGGTGGCTCAGTCGGTTAAGCGGCTGCCTTCGGCTCAGGTCAAGAGCCCAGGGTCCTGGGATCGAGCCCCGCATCAGGCTCCCTGCTCAGCAGAAAGCCTGCTTCTCCCTTCCTTCTGCCTCCACTCTACCTACTTCTGCTCTCTATCTGTCAAATAAATAAATAAATAATATCTTAAAAAAATAAATAAATAACTGTTGCAGACAAGACCCACTGGGCCAATGGATGCTAAAATTAGTAGGGAAAAGTTTCAGAAGAAACTGAATAGTCTCAAAGTATCTCCCCCAAGATATTTATTAATTACAAACAGAAAAATAATAACTTTACAATGGAGAAATCAGGCAGACACCACCTTTACCAAGTGATCAAAATTATCATCCATAGTAAGACATACCAATATTATGACTCCTCCGGTATGTTGCACTGAGAGGAACATAACATTATTTCTGTGGCACTCTTTCCAAAAATGCATTACTTCCATCTAATCATGACAAAACAGCAGATAAACCCAAATTGGGTGCAAGCAGATGTAATGAGCCATTTATCCAGAGTGAAGCATATCTGAAGACTCTGGGAAAGATTTCTCCAAGACAACAAAATCAACAGATTACTTTAATGGGTCTGAGTGTCTTAAGAGACTTAGACAATTGATGGGGAGTTGGGAATTGAGTTAGGAATATGTATATAGAAAACTAAGGAAAAAAACAAATAACCCCCCAAATTATTAACTCCAGGAAAAATAAAAAATCACATAGAAAAAACAATCTTGGTATATACACAGCACGGCTGTGACTAGCACTTAATAGCCATAATATTGTAAACACTGAACAGTGATTCAGTCAAAATTATGATACCGGTGAGATAGGCAGATGGGAAGTGTGTGTATGTGTGCATGCGCATGCACGCGCACAGGACAGGTGCACACCTGCACACATATATTTGATTCAGGGTAAGAAAGTACTAAATTCTTATTTTTTTTTTAAAGATATTGGATGAGGACTAAACCTAGAAAAACAATTAAGAAATAGCAACATAACCATATTTGTTAAAGAAATGAAGGAAACATCAAAAAAAAAGGCTGCAAAAGCAAAGAAAGTCAATCCTTCTAAGGAGAGCGACATTGAGGAGAAGGACAAGAGACCGCCTTTTTTAAGGGAATAAGCCTTGTAAAACTACCTGATTCTTTAAACAATGTGCATGCATAAGTTTGATAACAACTTTCATAAAAATAAAAACTCTAAAACGTAACCTGGAAATGTATATATTTCTGACCCTAAAAGGGAAAGAAGAGCTGGGAAGGACTGAGATTCAGGTTATACGCAGAAGAATCACAAGTGTATAATTTGATAGCAATAGGGAGAAACCCACCCCCGCCAAGCCCAGGGCAGCCTCCTCAAGTGCAGGGCAGCCTTCTCATGACCTCTTGGCCTTGGCCTGACACCCTACAACAGCCCTCCTTGCCCAGTTCCCTGTCACTCACCAGCACACTGACCATCTGACATCTCTTTCTCCACCATCCAAGGTTCCTTCCCTTGCTCCAATAAGGAGATCATGTTGGGCTTAGAAATGGAGAGTCCTGTTTATAGGAGAAGAAAAATGAGAGCAAGAAAGTGCCAAACAGGGAGACAATCAACTTGCTATAGCCTTTCTAGGACTCAATCTCAATCTCTTGTTCATAAGTCAAGAAAAGAAATTTGAGGAAAGGCCAGAGAATAGAATGATGCTTGTATGAAGGATGAAGATGAAGCTTCTTCCATAACAGTGGTTCTCAAAGTGCTAGAGCAGAAGCACCACCACCTAGGATCTTATTAGAAATGCAAAATCTTAGGCCTCAACCCAGACCTACTGAATCAGAAACCACAGTGGTTCTCAAACTTTAATGGGCATCAGAGTCATTTGGAGGGCTCATTAAAACCCAGACTACTGGGCCTATTTCCTGAGTTTCTGATTCTGTAGATCTAGAGTGGGACCCCATAATTTGCAATTTAACAAATTCCTACCTCATTCTACAGCAATGGGAACTACTAATTTCTAACTCTTTGAAACTACTTCAAATTATTTCCTGGGAGCAGTAAGTAGAAATTCAGCTAAAGCACTTAAGATGACCTAGATATTCCCAATGGAGGAAACAAAAATACCCCAGAGGGAAGATTCTGAATTATGGGGGAGACATCCTTACCAAGCCATACCAAGTTCCTGTAGTTCTCCAACATGACATCTCTGTATAAATCCTTCTGAGACTGGTCCAGCCATTCCCATTCCTCTTGAGAAAAATCTAGAGCCACATCTCTGAAGGTCACCAGACCCTTAAAAAAAAAAAAAAAAAAAAAAAGGTCTCGTTTGCCAAGTGCTCCCATATGGTTCTAGCAGAAAAGATGAAATTCTGGCAGAGTTCAAAGCTCTATGTGGCCCAAGGAAAATAACTACTGGGGAGCATGTACATGCCCAGGTTTGTCAAATATTTTGAGAGAAAGAGAAATATTAGAAATAGACTCACCCCTTGAAAATTTCACATTTTTGTGAATAAAAAAAGACATATACACAGGAAAAAAATTAGCTTATGACATGAAACATGAGTTTATAACATGAAAGTATGTGAGCAAGGCTATTTTATATTACACATACTATGTATCAATAAATTCTCATAGGGGGTGCCTGGGTGGCTCAGTTGGTTAAGCGACTGCCTTCGGCTCAGGTCATGATCCTGGAGTCCTGGGATCGAGTCCCACATCGGGCTCCCTGTTCGGCAGGGAGTCTGCTTCTCCCTCTGACCCTCCCCCCCTCATGTGCTCTTTCTCTCTCTCTCATTCTCTCTCTCAAATAAATAAAATCTTTAAAATAAATAAATAAAATAAATAAAAATAAATTCTCATAGGGATGATTCCATTACACTCCCCAAAATGAGATATCAGATGGGTCAGAGTAGTGAGGGAAGGCCTTGAATTGGGCTCTAACAAAAGGGTACGGTCTGAAACTCAGACTTTATATGTAAGGAGAAACTTGTAAAAATGTGTCCTGAAGAAATAATGAAGCATATGTGAAGTGATTTAGATAGAATTTTCATTGGAAGGTTATATGAAAAATCTGGAAAAAAACTTTAATGTCAAAAAATAAGTTTAGGACATGAACAGACATTTCTCCAAAGAAGACATCCAAATGGCCAACAGGCACATGAAAAAGTGCTCAACATCACTCGGCATCAGGGAAATCCAAATCAAAACCTCAATGAGATACCACCTCACACCCGTCAGAATGGCTAAAATTAACAAGTCAGGGAACGACAGATGTTGGCGGGGATGTGGAGAAAGGGGAACCCTCCTACACTGTTGGTGGGAATGCAAGCTGGTGCAACCCCTCTGGAAAACAGTATGGAGGTTCCTCAAACAGTTGAAATTAGAGCTACCGTTCGATCCAGCAATTGCACTACTGGGTATTTACCCCAAAGATACAAATGTAGGGACCCGAAGGGGTACGTGTACCCCAATGTTTATAGCAGCAATGTCCACAATAGCCAAACTGTGGAAAGAGCCAAGATGCCCATCGACAGATGAATGGATAAAGAAGATGTGGTATATATACACAATGGAATATTATGCAGCCATCAAAAGGAATGAGATCTTGCCATTTGCAACGACGTGGATGGAACTGGAGGGTGTTATGCTGAGTGAAATAAGTCAATCAGAGAAAGACATGTATCACATGACCTCACTGATATGAGGAATTCTTAATCTCAGGAAACAAACTGAGTGTTACTGGAGTGGTTGGGGGTGGGAGGGATGGGATGGCTGGGTGATAGACATTGGGGAGGGTATGTGCTACGGTGAGCGGTGTGAATTGTGCAAGACTGTTGAATCACAGATCTGTACTTCTGAAACAAATAACACAACATATTTTAAGAAAAAAGGAAAAGAAGAAGATAACAGGAGAGGAAGAAAAGGGGAGTATGTCAGAGGGGGAGACGAACCATGAGAGATGATGGACTCTGAAAAACAAACTGAGGGTTCTAGAGGGTAGGGGGGTGGGGGGATGGGTCAGCCTGGTGATGGGTATTAAAGAGGGCACGTTCTGCATGGAGCACTGGGTGTTATGAACAAACAATCAATCATGGAACACTGCATCAAAAACTAATGATGTAATATATGGTGATTAACATAACAATAAAAAAATTTGAAAAAAAAAATAAGTTTAGGGGCACCTGGGTGGCACAATGGGTTGAACATCTGACTCTTGATTTCGGCTCAGGTCATGATCTCAGGGTCATGGGATCGAGCCCCACATAGGGCTCCACACTCAGTGGGGAGTCTGCTACTCTCCCTCTCCTTGCTCATGCTCTCTAAAATAAATTAAATAAAATATTTTTAAAAATAAAGGGGCACCTGGGTGGCTCAGTTGGTTAAGCATCTGCCTTCAGCCCAGTGCATTATCCCAGGGTCCTGCAATCGAGCCCCACTCCCTACTGAGCAGGGAGACTGCTTTTCCCTCTCCCTCTGCCTGCCACTCCTGCTTGTGTGCTCTCTCCCTCTCGCTCTCTCTCTGTCAAATAAATACATACAATCTTTTTAATAAATAAAATAAAATAAAAAACAGTTAGTTTACACCACTGGACTATAAGCTGTATGAGGGGAAGGATATCTGTTTTACAAGCTCATGAATATCTGGTGTCTATATAAAACCTGTCACACTATAAACAGTAAATATTTGCCACTCAGTAAATAAATGGTAAACTTTCTTGTAATATATCCATAGGAAGGAAGAGTACTCAATGCTTAAAATGGCAGAGTTCCATTTTGCAGATTATGGTCTCATTTTTTTATTAAAAATCATGAAATATCTATCAGTGCAGAGAACAGATCTAGTGCCAAGATCTCAGATGCCAGCCAAAAGCCAACCTGCGAGTGGATTCTTCTAAACACAGCATCTTCAGGCCTGCTATGTTAACTCTTTTTTGAGCATTGGTCTATTTAGTTTTCTACTTTTTGAGCTAGTTTTTATATTTTATATTTACCTAGGAAATAATCTCTTTTGCTTGTGCTTTCAAATTAAAAGTATACAGCTGTTTGTCAAATTGAAAAAAAAAAAGACAAATATGGTTATTCTACATAGTAGATATACGGATGAATGTGGCTAGAGACAAAAAACCTCACACAAGTACATAGTTATATAACTCCCATGTGCCCCTCTACACCTCTCTGTGTCCTGGGACACTGACCTCTATTGACTGCATTAATAGACTGCCTTACCTGACCCCATTTTCAGTTGGGTTCAGCCACATGCAGGAGATGGGAGGGAGGCAAGTGAAGCACAATATTTACTCCCTTGGCACCCTCCTTGCAGCACCACCCTGTGTGGTGTCTGTCCTTCGATCACAGGTCACAACGCCTGTCAGAGGCCCTCCCCACTCAGATCTCTATCTCTGGGTTCAGGTCTAAGTTTTACTATTATAAGTCCCTGGGTATAGCACTATCCTTTACAGTTCTCTATATACTGATTTATAACTTGGAAACACTTCCCTTTGGAGTTTCTTGCCGGAACCCTAACTGATAAACACGTTGATCCAATGTACTTCTAGGATATGACCAGAGATTCCACAAAAGCACCACTACACTTCCGTAATAAATTCACTTTCCCGTTCACCCGTGACTATTTCATAGATTCTGCCTCTCTCTCAAAATACCACCAATTCCTTCCCTGTCCTCACTTTGAACTTCCTCGTCTTGCTCACCACAGGTCCTTGCTGAACTGTACCTATATTCATATATTCTGTCTTCCCTCTGTTACTATGCATGAAACTCTAGGCTCCTATCTATGGCCATTCCCTCCACTTGTCCACACAAAGACATTGTCACCTCTCTCCCTTGTAATTATCAGGGAAATAAGATATCTCTCTTATATTATCAATATTTTCTCACTTTCCTAAATTATTTCTATCAGTATACAAATTGATGTAATATCTTTCATCTTATAAATAGATCAATTCCCTTCCATAAGCTCACTGTAGTTATTGTTCTATTTTTCTACTCCTCTTAAAAACAAAATTCTTCCAGGGGCGCCTGGGTGGCTCAGTCGTTAAGCGTCTGCCTCCGGCTCAGGTCATGATCCCAGGGTCCTGGGATCGAGCCCCGCATCGGGCTCCCTGCTCGGCGGGAAGCCTGCTTCTCCCTCTCCCACTCCCTCTGCTTGTGCTCCCTCTTGTGTCTCTCTCTGTCAAATAAAGAAATAAAATCTTAAAAACAAAACAAAACAAAATTCTTCCAAAGAGTTGTTTAAATCAGCAATGTCCAATAGAAAAACAATGTAAACCTCATACTAAAATTTTTCAGAAGCCACATTAAAAAAGTAAATAGATTTAATGAAAACAAAACAAGAATAACTGCTATATTTATTGACCAATTACTACACGCCAGACACCCTAATGAGCATTTTGATATTATCTCAATCTCACTGTAAAACTTGTTAAAAAAAGGGCGCCTGGGTGGCTCAGATGGTTAAGCATCTGCCTTCGGCTCGGGTCATGATCCCGGGGTCCTGGGATCGAGTCCCGCATCGGGCTCCCTGCTCTGTGGTGAGCCTGCTTCTCCCTCTGGTTCTCTCTCTCTGACTCTCGTGAATAAATAAATAAAACATTTAAAAAAATTAAAAAAAAAAAACTTGTTAAAAAAAAAGTATGAAACCCATTTTACAGATGTTTAAGACCAAATGTCATGCTGAATCACTAGGTTATATTGCAAAAAGAAAAAGAAAGTAAGCAGAAATAAGTAAATTTAGGGGCGCCTGCCTGGGTGGCTCAGTCAGTTAAGTGTCTGCCTTTGGCTCAGGTCATGATCCCAGGGTCCTGGGATCGGGCCCCAAGTCAGGCTCCCTGCTCTGCAGGGGGTCTGCTTCTCCCTCTCCCTGCTCTTGTGCTCTTGCTCTCTAAATAAATAAATAAATCAATAACTTTAAAAAAAGAAACAAATTTAATATATTTAATCCATTCTATCTAAAATGTTATTTCAACATGTACTCAATATAAAAATTATTAATGAGATGCTTTACATTCTTTTTTTGTACTGAATCTTTAAAATCTGGTATATATTTTATACTTATAGCGTGTCTTAATTCAGAGCAGTCTTATGTGGCTACTGGGTACCTCATTGGAGAGCACAGGTCTAAACTCATCTCTGTTCTTATCTTTTAGGCCCACTCTTCCCTTGTGCCCCCACTGCAATGCTTTCATCCCAACCATTCTATCAAGTAGCTTTTGTCAAGAATATCAGTAGCTTCCATGTTACCAAATCCAATGGTCAGTTCTCAGTCTTCATCTTCCTCACTCTCTCTCAGAAGAATTTAATTCAGTTTATCATACCCTCTATGAAACACTTTGTATACTCCTGACTTCTAGGACGCATACTCTTCTGGTTTTCCTTCCACATCAGTCCTTCTCGGTCTCTTTTGCTGGTTCCTCCTCTTCTTCTCAGCCTCTAGATATTGAATCCTCAAAACTCAGTCCTTGGGCATCTTTCCTATCTACACTCACAATCCTACCCTCCAGATAATCCTATGCCATCCTATGGCTTTAAGTACACTAATGATTCTCAAATGCATACCTCCAATCCTGACTCCAGGTATCTAATCACTATTGCACTTGGATATCCAACAGGTCTCTCAAACTTAATAGATCAATTTTTGTTCCCATCTCATCATTCTGCCCTGTCTTTCCATCTCAGTAAATGGTAAGGTCATCTGTACAGTTGCCCAGGGCAAAAATCTTTGTTGTTATCCTTGACTTTCTTTCTCTCACACTCCACAACCAGTCCCTGGCCAAATCCCGTATTTTCTATCTTCAACATATACCCCAAATCCCACCAGCTCCAGTGCCTCCACCACGGCCCAGGCAGCTACCACCTTCCACCCGGATTACTGTAGTAGTCTCCCGACTGATCTCCCTGCTCCACCCTTACTTCCTTTCTATTTTCCTTTTAAAATAGAAATCGCATTAAATCACAAACACTCCAATGACTCTCCTTCACCCTCAGAACAAAACTCAAAGTTCTGGTCATGAGTTTCAAGGGCCCACATAACTTGTTCCCCAGCTGTTCCTCTGATCTCCTAGTGCTCATTTCCTTCTAAGGATCCTGGCTCAGTGATATTCCTAGAATACATCAGACATCTTCCCACCTCAGCAACTTCATATTTGCTAGTCCTTCTCCCTTTTTTTTTTTAAAGATTTTATTTATTTATCTATTTGACAGAGGGAGCACAAGCAGGGGCAAAGACAGAGGGAGATGGAGAGGGAGAAGCAGGCTCCCCGCTGATCAGGGAGCCCGATGTGGCACTCAATCCCAGGACCCTGGGATCACGACCTGAGCCGAAGGCAGACGCTTAACCGACTGTGCCACCAGGCATCCATTCCTTCTCCTTTTAAAGCTCTTCTCCAGATCTCCACAAAACCTACCCCCTACTTTCACTGAGGCTTTTCCTTGCTTAAATGTCACTTCCTCAGGGAGGCCATCCTGGACCTTACTATTTAATACGGCACTCAATAATCACACCTCTGGGGGCGCCTGGGTGGCTCAGTCGGTTAAGTGACTGCCTTCGGCTCAGGTCATGATCCTGGAGTCCCGGGATCGAGTCCCACATCGGGCTCCCTGCTCAGCAGGGAGTCTGCTTCTCCCTCTGACCCTCTTCCCTCTCGTGCTCTCTATCTCTCATTCTCTCTCTCTCAAATAAATAAATCTTTAAAAAAAAAATAATCACACCTCTGTCCTTTATTTCATTTGCACTGATCTCCAGCATAACAAATCATGATCCATCTAAAGAGGATAGGTCTTTCCCATCATATATTTCAGCACAGCACTGAGTAAAAAAGATAGTAAATGATCTGTAGAGAGATCATATGAAGTAGTTAAGGGAGAGAAGTGGTGAGAGTGCTCATTGGGCTATTTCTGACTCTCTGAGGTCCCAAAGTCCCTAAAAATGAGGTGGCATTTCTGGAAACAAAGTGAAAACATCAACTTACCTGGGACATGGCTTTACATAGTCCAACAGCCATTCTTCCTTCCTTCTTCAATCTTCTCTTTTGGAGAACAAGGTCCTGAGAAGGGAGAATTAAAGGGAAAAAAAGAATGGCACACCAGCCCTATGTTGCTGACCTGAGATTCACAAAGATAGAACTCTTGTCCCTTTAAGGTCTCCACAGCCTCCTTACATGGGCCAGCCCTACCCTCTTCCAAGATCTGAGAAAAAGGCCAGAGTTGAATTTAACCCTGAAGTCCTGACTGATATTAAGAACATATAGCCTAAACTCAACAAAATCTAAATGGCCAACAGGCTGGTTTATGATCTGCCACCTGGCTGCCCCTTAGATTTCATTTCCTACCCTCATCCCCCTTGGCTCACCCTACTCCAGGCACAGGAGTTTTCTTACAATTCCTCAAACACTGTGCACGCTCCTTCTTCAAGGCTGTTGCCTTTGCTTTTCCTTCTTCCTGGACATGGCTCACTCCCTCTCTTCATTCCTATTTGTGCTCAGTTGTCACCACATTAGAGGAACTTTCCTGAAAATTCTATCTAAAGAGAACCTCCCTTCTCTTTTCCCTTATCCTGATTTACTTTTCTTCTTAGCATCTGACACCACTGGACATGTTTTTTTCTCTTTATCGTTGTCTCCCCAAACAATAGTGTAGGATCTAATAGAACTAGGATTCATTTGGTTCACTGGTGTATCTCTGGTGTTAGAGTAATGCCAGAATCTTTGCAGGCGCTCAAAAAGTATTTGTTAAATGAATAAATAAATCTTGCTGTGCCTCCTGTAATATAAATGGCAATGTTACACATGTTGTATATGTCATTATCTTACTTAATCTTCACAAAACTACAAAGATAAGTATTATTATCCCCATCTTACCAACAAGTAAAATTGAGGTTCAAAAAGCTTAAACAACTAACTCAATCATAAGAGTTAAAACTGCAATGAGACTCGAAACCTGGTCCTCTTTCAAGAGCCTACAATGTCTGAATGAAATATTTAACATAACCTGGGGAATCAATGCTATATATTTACTAGAGAAGCATCTTCAGAGCTGGCAGATATTACCTTTATTACTTCACGGGAATACAGCTTGAGGCAGGTATTGCTCATTTTTAATATAAACCAATAACAAATTGCACAGTCCCCTCAGAGCCAACATATCTTCATTCTGAAAGTGAGCATAGTTGTGTTTGACCTAGAATTTAGAATACATGACCCCCTAATTCTGGGCTACTCTGCACTAGCCAACTCATTGTTTAAGAAATTTATTTCGTTAGCGCAATGCAGCTTCAAATTGCCCATAAAAGCCTTTGCAACCTGAGAGAAGAATCAATGAAGTATTCTCTGCACCTGGGAGCCCTATGTAGCATATGCATAAAAGAAATGTCTTTTAAATTTGTTTGCAAATAGCTGTGTATCACTTGGGTAGTATTTTCCAAGTTTGAGATGAACATCAGTCTCTGAAAGAAGCTGATTTTAAAGACTTGGGTTTTATATAACCCCCAGGCACATGTTAACTCTCCACTCCTTCACTCACTGGCTACATGACCTTGGGCAAGATACTCCATCTCTCAGAACATTTCTTTCCTCACTGTCAAGACTGCATGAGCCAATTCCACTTAGAGAAGTGCTACCCTTGTTCCTGCCTACTTTCTATACACACATTTGCAAAGGAAATGAGAACATTTTTCTTTATTAACTAAGAAAGTCAGAACCAAAATTCAACTCACTTGGTACATAAGAAAAAGAGCCATGGATCAGCCTCTCTGAGCACCAAACATGGAAGACTTTTGACAAAGACAAAGCTAAAATCTCAAAGTCCATGGCCTAAGGGAGAGAAAGACTGGGTTTCGGATTGAGCTTTCCTCCCCCAGAGGCAGTCAATTTGAGGATGGTCCCACTACAGTGAGACCCTTTAGACTGGGTCCTGTGACTCACAAGGGGAATGAAGAGACCCACATCAAGATCCCATATCCTACGGGGCTCCTGGGTGGCTCAGTCGTTAAGCAGTCTGCTTTCGGCTCAGGTCATGATCCCCAGGGTCCTGGGATTGAGCCCCGCATGGGGCTTCCTGCTCCATGGGAGGCCTGCTTCTCCCTCTCCCACTCCCCCTGCTTGTGTTCCCTCTCTCGCTTTGTCTCTGTCAAATAAATAAATAAAATCTTTAAAAAAAAAAAAAAAGATCCCATATCCTAGAGGTTCCTAGTCCAAGATCAGGGACAATCCTCTCCAAAACCCTTAGAACCCAGGGCCCCCATTTTTCATTCTCACAATATGGGAAAGATCAAGAGAGTTTAGTGATTAAAAGCAAGGACTCTGGAGCCAAAATGCCTAGGTTCGAGACCCCCGTTCTGTCATTAACTGTCTGAACTTGGGCAAGTAATTTTAATCTTTCTGTGCCCACAACCACAAGCTAGGTCCCACACAATCAAGCTTTCCATCTCACATACACATACAAATTTTCACCCAGTCACACACATACACTATCCATGGTCACACAAGCTCATCTGTAATGTCAAATACCTATGTAGTGGCATTAACGCAAAGATAGATGATACACAATTACTCAGACAGTCCCACGCAATCTCACACACGGTGACATACCACACTAGGTCACACGTCCTGTCATCATAACTCATACAAATTTATACCTGCAGAGAGAAGATGCACACAGGTACATAATCACACCTGCTGTCACTCACATTCCAAACACTGTTATATCCACAGAGACAAGTGGTCAAACATAATCACACACATTCATACTGCGACACACACAATGTCACACCCGCAGTCTCTCACAAACCCATATACAGTAACACAGTTATACCTGCAGAGACACAGACACAGTTTTACACCTGAAACATACAGTCGCACATAAGCACACACGCGGTGACAGACATGATCACATTCTGTCACACCACGGCCTCTCACATAGTTAGTTCGACAGTAACCCCAGAGGCACCCACCCCGGTCCCACCCCTGTCCCTGCCGGTCCACCCGAAGCCCAGCCCTGACCTCTGGCTCCCGCGCGCAGCCAGGCCCGACTCACCTCCCGGCGCCGCGGGCTCTGGAAACCCGCCCAGCGACCCGAGAGCCGCGACGTCCCCTCCCAGAATCCCCCGCGGGGTGAAGCTGAGCAGGGACTGAGGCGCGCGGGACCTCGAGCTCGGCCGGGGAAACATCCAGCTGGACTGGACGCGGCTCAGTTTTTCATTACGACCCCGCGAACCACGAGTCCCAGAACGCTTTGCGCCGCGGCCTTCTTTGCTGAACTACATTTCCCAGAGGACCCCCAAGGCCCGCCTCTACTCCGCGCCTGCGCAGGCGGCCGCGGCTGAGGGTCTGAGAGCTGTGTGCAGCCCTAGCAGATCTCGGGCGCTCAAGTGCCGCTGGGCACCTGTGTGTGAGGAAACCGTGAAGCTCCGCGCGTCCATGACTGTTATTGAATGCTCAGGTGTGGCGATCTGTGTGTGACCGTCGCTGCACACTTTTATGACTGCGCATCACGGAGCAAAGGTTTCTGTCAGTGCAGTGAGCTTCTGTATTTAAAATCACGTCCCGTGATTGTGGGTCGTTGTGTGACGCCTAGAATGTGAGAGTATTTGTGGATTTGTGAGAGGGACTGTGGCTGACTTTGGGCGACCATTTCTTTGGTTCTTACCCTAGAGATCGAAGGGGTTTACCTGTGACACGCGGTGGGGCTTCATTTGTTTCTGGCCCTGCCTTTAGTGTGGGGCGGGTGGGAAAGGTTTCCTTGTGTGCCTTTGTGTGTGACTGACTCCAGATTAACTGTTCCCGCACGCCTATGCCATCCCTCACCCCCGGCCATGGGCCGGGTCACTGTTACCTTCGTTTTTATATCCTTTCTCTACTTAGACCTAATGTGATATCACAGAAGGGTAGTTAGGAAGACGCTCATTGAACCAGAGAGAGCCCTTTATAATGTGATAACCGGAGCCCTGGGGGTTCTCTTGGTGCTGCTTCCACCTTTTCACCTTACAACTTCAGTTAGGGTCCAGCTTCAAGAAAACTATCAGTCAGGAGGACAAGAATGTGAGCTCCTGAGTGATGTTAAAGAAAGCCACAGCTGAATGGCAGTTAAAGAGGTTTGTTTGTTTGTTTGTTTGTTTAATATTTATCCAGGAACAACCGCAGTAGGGGAGAAGAAACTTCAGCATAGAACTGGGCTCAGTTCCAATACAGCAAGAACAAGTACGGTTTAAAATGTGCAAGGAGCAAGTTGGGGCGGGGCAGTCAGTGGATGGAAAATTAAGGGGAAACATCAAGGGTAGGGGGATATTCTTGCTAGACTGACCAACAGAATTCTTGCTGAGGGCAGTCCAGGGTGATCAGATACCGCCTGGACGGATGAGGAATTTAATTAGATAGGAAGAGTAGTCAGATATCAAGGGCTCTGGCTAAACTGAGTTGACAGAATTCTTACTAAAACCGGGTAATGCAAAGACAAACACTGAAACCCAAAGGTTGAAGCCTCATAGTTGAGAAGAGGGTCCAGAGGAGCCTAACTAAAATTTGATCAAGGAGAAAGTATTTGACAGTTAAAATTCTGAACAAAGCAACATTCATCCGCATCCCCAGACCCTGGAAGATCTGGAAGGTGTACTGAAGTCAAGAGCTTGGTAAGTAGGGGTATGTGGAAACAAGGGGGAAGTTCTTGAAATGAGAACCAATCTTTGGAGAATAATTCCTCCAATCCTCCCCCCGCCCCCGTGTGCGCGGCACGCACACACACACACACGCACACACGCACACACACACACACACACACACACACAAAGAGACCTCTAATAGCTAAAGCCAGAGAGTCTTGAACAAAAGGAGTCTGGCTAATAGGGCTGAAGTGATTTGCTGTTTATTCTGTGAAATTGGGCATTGTTACTTACAGAATAAGGCAAGCACTTTTTTTTTTAAGACTCTACAAACATTTAATAGTTGGTTTGCTTTAATGGGGAAATGTACTAGGTAAGTATTCTTTGGATGATAATTGTGGTTTGCTACTTGACCAGTACATTGAACAGCTCTTCCCTGTATTTGATTATCAATGCAGGTTAGAGATCATCTTGGGACATTTCATACTAAAGTGCTATTACACTCCCTTCTTGACTGGCACAGTATACCTTCAGAGAAACTTTGAATGTGTATGACTATCTCTTCATATGTCAGTAATTGATCATAGGAAGACTTTTTGTCCTTTATTTTTCTTATCTCATACCACCTAGTCCAACACTGGTTTGAGTCTAATCATCTCCAGCAGAGCAGGTAAGTAGCTACTCAAAGTATGCCAACCAAGTTAGTGGTTGCAATGCTAAAACAAATTGTGGTAGGACTATGTCCATCAAGATATAATCAAAAACACAGAACTACACTGGTAATTTCAAACAGGATATTTAATTACAGGAAATTGATTATGCAATATTGAATGACTGAAAGAGCAAAAAGGGGACAGATTTGTAACTTAAGAAACAGCTAACACCATAGAGTTTGGGGAACAAAGGGAAAGGCATGGATTTACCAGAACCTAAGAGCTCTGAAGAGGAGTCTCAGCCTGGCTGTTAACAGGGTTTAGTAGTCTGGTGCTGGGAAAGCAAAAAGAATTTGCAGGCAAGCTGTAGCCCTCTTCTGCTGCTAGAGATACTGAAAGAACCGGAAAACAGGAAGTGAGTTCCTTCTCCCTTTCTGCCTTCCAATCTCCCTTTAATGCCTCCATTGGCAAACTATAACAGTAGCAAGGGAGACTGGGATATGTCTTTGTCAGAGTTCCAGCTCCAGTATCACAGAATAGAGAAAGGCATGTTTGAAGCTGAAATGATGACAGGGAAATGATTAGCATATGATCATTTTTTAATTTGCTGGAAAGTAAATTAATTCGTATAATTTTCCAAGTTTATTTTTCTTCTCAGAAACTTGTCTTAACAATGTTACTAATTCCTTATAAAGGAATCCTATTAGATGACAAAAAATGGTGCATATTTTGTAACAATGCATCTTAATAACAAAGCAATTCAAATTCTGAAATAGCTATTGTCTAGTTTAATATGTAGTTATTTGGATGAACTCGTGTTTTAACCTATTTTGTTGTAATTTTGATAAAAACACAGATTTATATGTTTTCTAACTTTGTGTTATCTAATATAAATATTTCATGGTGAACCACTAATCACACCCATGACTTAACAGTTCTCAATATCCTGGGGTGCCTGGGTGGCTCAAATGGTTAAGCATCTGCCTTTGGCTCAGGTCATGATCCTGGGGTCCTGGGATTGAGGCCTACATCAGGCTCCCTGCTCAGCGGGGAGTCTGCTTCTCCCTCTCCCTCAGCCCCTCCTCCTGCTTGTGCTCTATCTCTCTCTCAAATAAATTAAAAACAAAACAAAACAAAAAACAGTTCTCAATATCCTAACAAGTGTGAGAATCACAGTATGTGATTTTTTTAAAAATAAACTGTTAGGTATATTAGTCATCTCTTTTTTAATTGAAATGTAACTGACATACAGTATACTATTTTCAGGTGTACAACATAATGATTCAATACTTGTATATATTGTGAAATGATCACCACAATAAGTCTAGTTATCATCCATCACTATACATAGTTACAAAACTTTTTTCTTGTGATAGAACTTTTAACTCTTAGCAACTTTCAAATATGCAATATAGTTTTTATTAACTATAGTCACCATACTGTACATTACCTCCCCATGATTTATTTATTTTATAATTGGAAGTTTGTACCTTTTGACCCCCTTCACCCATTTCATCTTCACCCCTGCTCCATCTCTGGCAACCACCAATCTGTTCTGTTATCTTTGATGTGTTTTTTTTTAACTTTTTGATTGTTAAGAAAAATTTTTTTCATAGTAAGCCCAGTGTGAGGCTTGAACTCACAACTCCAAGCATTGAAAGCTCTACTGACTGAGCCAGGTAGGTGCCCTCTTTGATGTGGTTTTGTTTTTGTTTTTGTTTTTAGTTTCTTCTTATTTGAAGGCAGTCATTATGAATTGAGAATAAAATAAAATTGAGGGGATGCATGGGTGGCTCAGTCAGTTGAGTCCGACTCTTGGTTTTGGCTCAGATCATGATCTCAAGGTCATGGGATTGAGCCCCACATTGGGCTCTGTGCTCAGTTCAGAGTCGGCTTGATTCTCTCCCTTTCCCTCTGCCCCTCCCCCCACTTGTGTGCTCGCTCTCTCTCAAATAAATAAAATCTTTAAAAATAGATAAAATTGAACTCGGGCTCCCGGCTCAGCGGAGAGCCTGTTTCTCCCTCTCTCTCTGCCTGCCTCTCTGCCTACTTGTGCTCTCTCTCTCTCTGTCAAATAAATAAATAAAATCTTTAAAAAATAAAAATAAAATAAAAATAAATAAAATTGAGAATGAAGAAACCCAGAATGATTTCTTGTCTTAGTTATTTTGATTGAATGCCCATATTCTTTAGACTAGAATATGTAAAACTAGAATATGTTTTTTTATAACCCTGCCTAGGGAAGGATAAAGCACAATTTTACCAGGGCTTACTCAGCACTGTTTCCTGAGGTGTTTGGAAAGAGTCCATACCCTACTGTTAATGGTAGTGAAGAACCTCCTCACACCATAATTCATGAATGTCAAATTCAGATAAATAAAAAACCGATGGCTAATTTCTGGGGAAGAGAATTTACATTTAATGGGTAACTTATAAGATCCAAGAACTGTGTAATTTCCTTTGTATATGTTATTTCATTTGTTCTTCACAATACTACAAATAAATATTCCTATCCAGTTTACAGTTGGGGGACTCAAAAGTGTGACAATTTATAAAAGTTCAGATGAGATAGGAATCAAACTTATTTACTTCTCCTTAGGCTCACATGTCTGTGATGGGACACTTTGATACATCATTTACTAAACCTGATCTCCTTTATCAGAGCAGTGGTCTTTGAAAGGTTTTGCTACATTCCCCTTGAAACAATTTCAAAAAATAATGTATCCTCTTTTACATTTTTTTTAAAGTAGGCTCCATGCCCAGCATGGAGCCCAAAGCAGGACTTGAACTAATGAACCTGAGATCAACGCCTGAGCTGAGATAGAGTCAGATGCTTAAATGACTAAACCACCCAGGCGCCCCTCCCCTTTTGCATTTTTAAATTAACATCTACAAGATATTCTTCATAAGTTTAAATGATGCAAAGATACCATTCTAGCATATTTTCTACAGCATCATTAATTAAACATACACAAGCTTTTTTAAAATTTAAATTTAGAAATCTTGCACTGGGCCTTTTTCTTGAAGTCATTTCCATTCCACTTTCATCATTGAATTTTACCTTAATGTAATAATTGCCTATCCTTAAAAATCTTTTACTAATTACCTTGTTTTACTTCTCAGCAACAAAAATGAAATTTTAATTTTTCCCTGTGACCAAAACACTCTATAAGTGTCAAAAAGCTTTTTAAATATTCATTTATTTATCCATTCATATAAAGAAGATGTGATATATATATGTATATACACAATGGAATATTACTCAGCCATCAAAAGGATGAAATCTTACCATTTGCAACCACGTGGATGGAACTGGAGGGTATCATGCTAAGCGAAATAAGTCAGTCAGGGAAAGAATTATATGGTTTCACTCATATGTGGAATTTAAGAAAAAGCAGGGGATCATAAGGGAAGGGAGGGAAAAATCAGAGATGGAGACAAACCATAAGAGACTCTTTATCATAGGAAACAGACTGAGGGTTGCTGGAGGGGAGGTGGGTGGTGGTATGGGGTAACTGTGCACCTCCCCCTGCTTGTGCTCACTTGCTCTCTCTCAAATAAAATCTTTTTAAAAACTTGTAAAAAAAAAAAAAGAGGGGCACATGATGTAATGAGCACTGGGTGTTTTATGCAACTGATGAATCACTAAACTCTACATCTGAAACTAATAATAGACTATATGTTGATTAACTGAATTTAAATAAGATTTTTAAAAATTCAGTCATTATTATAATTTTGGTATCCAGTCAATCAAAATAACAAATATATTTAACATTTTAATAATTATTAAACATACAAAGGGTCACCGTTTGGCTCTCCTTTGGCCAAGCCCCTTTTCTTCCTGGTGAGAAATCGATATGCAAAGATACCTACATGTCCAGAGCCCACAACCTCCTTTAGACCATGCTCTAGGTATCTGAGAATTTTTCACTCGAGTAGCCTCAAGCCTGCTTCCAGAGCCTGTGCCTCTTCTGTGTCTTAAGCTCTCTCCCTTCATCTGCCCTCTGAAAGGCAAACATGCTGCCTATGTGTACAAGGGGGCCAAGTGGTAGCTACACAGTGAGACTAGACAGCTTAGACATACAAGCTGGGGTGTCCATACGTGAACATGAGGCCCCTTTTGTTGTGGGACAGAGGTGGAGTTGATTAAGAAAAGGGAGCTGGCTGGGGACCTCCACTTGTACTGTTGACCCAGGTCTCTAAATGTCAGTAACAGGTTTGCTCTATTTGGAAACCACTGATCTTGTTAAGTTAGGGTGCTTTGAATTAGGGTAGTAAATGTTAGAGGCAATAAGAAATGGTCAAAATGATACAATTTGGGTGTAGAAGTAACAAGAGTGGCTGATGCTTGGATGTGAATATGAAGGAAAGACCAAAATTAAATATAATGCTTAAATTTTTGTCCTGAACATTTATATGAATGGTAGTTTCCTTTGCTAAGATAGTAAACAATGAGTATGTAGCAGGTGTCTAGGGTGGGAGTGGGGGTGGGGTCATGTTAAGTTTGAGATACTTGTTGAATGTTAAAGAGGTGATATCAAGTAGGCACTTAGCCATGTGTGTAGCTCAGTGGAAAGGTTGGTAGTGGAGTAAGAATTTGGGATTTTTCAATTAAGATGCTTTTACCTGGAAGTTATATAATGCCCAGCTGGAAGTGGCTTTTACAATAAAGGTGTTTATTTCTTCACTTGGCAAGAAGTTCAGTTGGCTAACAGCTAAACAATTATGTCAAAAGTATTTTATATCATTTATTTTCATTGTGGATAACTTTTATCAAATGCAATTGGTTAATTGCAAAAGTTTGGTTTTAGTGGGAAATCATGAAAAATGATACATACTAAAAACATTTAAGTTTTATCCTAAAATTTTAAATGCATATTCATTTATGACTTTTCTTCTCTCAAGTGCCACCCAGCTTTTTTTGACCTAATTTTCATTGCTGCTTCTGCATGTTGATGGATAGAACCTAATTCTTGCAGCATCTATTTACTGCTGGCTTTGGCACATTAGCCCACAGCTAGACATCATTCTGATGCCTTGACTTCATATCCAGAAGAGGAAGAGCATATGGGGAGGAGAGAGAAAAGAAGTGATTGAGGGAGTTACACTTCCCTGAGTGAACTATTTAGTATAGTTTAGACTCTTAGAAATGTTAGCGTTTCTCATATATTATAAATAAATAAAATTAAGAAATATAGTTTTTTATTGTTATGTGACAAATTACTACAGACCCATTTATTATCTCATAATTTCTGTGGGTCAGGAATCTGGGCACAGCTTAGCTGGATTCTCTGTCAGGGTCTTACAAAGCTGAAATCAAGGTGTCAGGTGGGCTGCAGTCTCATTGGTAGGCTTGACAAAGAAAGGGTTAGCCTCCAAGCTCTTTTAGGTAGTTCGCAGAAATGGTTTCTTTGTAGCTACAGAGTTCAGCCAGCAATAAAGAGAAAATCTTTGCTTCTCAGAGTCTGACTTTAGGGAAGACTGAGGCCTTCTTTTAAAGATTTACCAGATTAAGTTGGACCCACTTAGGATAATTTACCTTTCCTTTAACTCAAAGTCAACTGATTAAGGAACCTTAATTACATTTGCAAAATCCCTTCATATTTGCCATACAATTTAACATAAAAACAAGAGTGATAATCACATAACCTTTGCCATATTCTGTTGGTTAGAAGTTGCTCACACTCCCACTCCCACTCAAGGGGAGGGTATTACCCAATAGTGTGGTATTAGGAATGAGAATCGTAGGAGATATGCTAAGATGTGTTCACAACAGCAAAGATGGAGGGAATCCCCAAATTAAATACAAACAGAAATTAATTCTATTTCAAATGAATAACATAACCACACTGAAGGGGGGGAAGAAACTAAGTTGAGTAACTCTCAAATGCAGTAATTTGTCCTCAGGCCAAAGACAAAAAGATCTACAAAAATAATAAACTCTAGTGAATGGGTTTGCTTATCACAGTTGTATGCATTAGCAATTCTGAAACTACTTAATGTGTATTCTAAGACTGAACAAATAAGCAAATATGGATAATGGGAACCAGGTTTCTCACTATAAGAAAAGGGATTATAGATGTGGAAAGGACGATTAGAAGGAACACTGTGAGGAGGCGCCTGGGTGGCTCAGTCATTAAGCATCTGCCTTCAGCTCAGGTCATGATCCCAGGCTCCTGGGATCAAGCCCCGCGTTGGGCTCTCCGCTCCGCGGAAGCCTGCTTCTCCCTCTCCCACTCCCCCTGCTTATGTGCCTTGTCTCTGTCAAATAAATAAATAAAATCTTTAAAAAAAAAAAAAAGAATGAACACGGTGATGTTGAATTAAAATTGGAAGTACCCATACGAACAGATTTTTTCTTCCAGGAATAGACAGATATGTGCGTATACACACACACACGTATAAATCTTCTAGCTGTCAGCAGAGATGGCTTAAGAACAATGAGCACAATTCTCACCTAGGTCTTGGTTTCTTAATCATTCTCCACTAAAAGTAACTATAGTTTCTTGGAGAAATAGCTAATTCCAGGGCTGAGGCTGGGAAAAAGTACAAAATGAGCCTTCAGTTTCTGTGAGAAATTAAGGAGATGCTTAAAGAATGATGGGTAGGGGCGCCTGGGGGCTCAGTTAGTTAAGCAACTGCCTTCGGCTCAGGTCATGATCCCAGGGCCCTGGGATTGAGCCCCGCGTCCTCAGCAGGGAGCCCACTTCTACCTCTCCCTCTGCCCTTCTCCCGTACTCGTCCTCTCTCTCTCTCTCAAATAAATAAATAAAATCTTTTAAAAAGGTGGGGGAGGAGACATGTCAAAGGACACAGGAGCCAGCTTTAAAGGGGCTCCCACTGGCCAAATCTAGGAAACAATTAAAAGTTATAAAAAGGATATATAATACTCATATCCCATAGTCACCCAATTCACCACTCAGAGACAACCTGTCAGCCAGGAGTCCCTCAAGAAACCAGAATTCTCAATTTCTCCCTTCTTTTCCACATTCCAAATCTTGTGCAAGTGTCTCTCTGACACTCTAACCAGGAGCCCTATGGAAAGATCGTTCTGAGAAATGTCATTCACAGCTTCTCCTCTGGAGAGCATAATATGGGGTAGCAGGGATATCCAATTGTCAACAGACAATGCAGCTCACAACACAATGTTACCTGTGTATTGAGTTTCCTTCCAGAGGCATATATAAACACTTAAATATTCATTGAAATATATACTTCTTTTTTCTCTGAATGGCAGCATATGATACCATACTATTCTGCCCTTGATTTCTTCACTTACTGTCATCTTAATGACTTTCATTTGCATAGAGTTGACATCATTCTTTTTTTTTTTTTAAAGATTTTATTTATTCATTCATGAGAGACAGAGGGAGAGAGAGAGAGAGAGGCAGAGGGAGAAGCAGGCTCCCAAGGAGCAGGGAGCCTGATGCGGGACTCGATCCCAGGACCCCGGGATCATGACCTGAGCCGAAGGCAGACGCTTAACCATCTGAGCCACCCAGGCGCCCCGACATCATTCTTTTTTAATGGCTGCACATTATACCATTGAATGATTGTACCATAATTCACCTTACCTTGTCCCTGTTAGTGGAAATTAAAGTTGTTCCCAAATTTTTGCTATTACAAACAATGAAGCAATGAAGACCTTTGTTCATACATCATTTCAATTTGTGCAAATATATCTTTAGGATAAAATTCCAAAAGGGAAATTGCTGGACTAAATGTATTGTTCATTTGAAATGAAAAGCAGTTCGGAAGCGTGGTGAGGGCAAAATCTAATTAGGGTGGGCTTAAGACATAACAGGAAGAGACTGGAGGCAAGTGAGTATAGACAACTTTTCAAGAAATTTTGCTGGAAAGAGCCAGAAAGAAATAGGCAGTGGTCGAAATGAGAAGTAGATAAGGGAGGCTTTAAAAAAAAAGTAGTAAGAGAATTAGTACCATCCTTGTATTCTAATATCCTTGTCCTCACAAATTTGTTTAGTCATCCGTACTATTTAATTCCAGAACAGTAAAAAAATTTTGTTGAGGTATAATTGACATATAATATTAGCTTCAGGTGTACAACATAGTGATTTGATATTTGCGTGTATTGTGAATGACCACCACAATAAGTCTAATTAACATCCATCAGTACACATAGTTACAAAAACTTTTTTTCTTGTGATGAGGACTTTTTTTTTTGCTACTCTCTCAGCAACTTTCAAATATGCAATACAGTATTATTAATTATAGTCACCATCCTGTACAATTCCAAAACATTCTCATCACCTTGAAACACCTTAGACACATTAGCCGTCACTTCCCAATGCTGTTTCCTTCCAGCCCCTGGCAACTACTAATCTACTTTCTGCTTCATGGATTTGCCTATTCTGGATATGATATAAATGGCATCATACAATTTGTGGACTCTTGTCTGGCTTTTTTCACTCAGATAATGTTTTCAAGATTTATTCATATTATAACATATATCTATCATTTATTCCTATTATGACTGAATAATATTCCATTGCACAGATATACCACATTTTATTTATCCATTCATCAACTGATAAACATTGGGTTGTTTCCATATTTGGGTTATTATGAATACTGCTGCCATGAATATTTCTGTACTAATTTTATGTAAACATGTTTTCAGTTTTCTCAATATATATATCTAGGACTGGAATTGCTGGGTAATATGGTAATTCTGTGTCTAACCTCTTGAGGGACTTCCAGACGTTTTCAGAACAGCTGTAGCAAACTGCATTCCCACCAGTAGTAGATGAGGGTTCCAAAAGTTGGAAACAACCCAAGTGTCCATCAGCAGGTGAATGGATAAATTGTGGTATATCCATATAAGGGAATTTATTCAGCCATAAAAAAATGAAGTACCAATACATGATACAACATGGATGAACCTTAAGAACATTGTTAAGTGAAGTAAGCCAGACACAAAAGGACAAATACTGTACAATTCCATTTATCTGAAATATCTAAATTAGCCAAATTCATAGAGAAAGAAAGTGATTAGAAGTTTATAGGGGCCAGGGAGAGGGGGGAATGAGAGTTATTGCTTAATGGTTATAGTTTCTGTTTGAGGTGATGAAAAAGTTTTGGAAATACATAGTGGTGATGGTTGCACAACATTGTGAAAGTAATTAATGCCACTGAACTGTACCTGTAAAAATTGTTAAAATGGCAAAATTTATGTTATATATATTTTACCCTAATAAAAACAAATTTTAAAAATGTATTATAAAGCTACAGTTATCAATATAGTGTTGCACTGGCATTAATATTATAGCCACTCTTAAGTGACAGGATGGACCACCCCATGTACCCAAAATTTGGCTCAGATATCAAGACTGATATCACAACACATGCACCAAGAGCGTATGAGAAGTTTTATTATCCACATAACGAAGAGACTGGGGTGGATTCCAACAAAGCCAGAAAGTTGCTTGAGAGAGCAGGAAAAGAAGACTTGCTAGGGAGTTTTTATGATGGTTACCAGATAAGGCCAGGTTGAAGGTTCCCCTGCATAGTTTTAACTTTCCACCAGTGTCAAAGGAGGGAGTAGCTAGGCTTATCATCTTGTCCAGATGTTGGGCAGAAGGGAAAGAGGGAGGGGTGAGGCTTAAAAGCTGTCAATAGTAAACTGTCCAAAAAGTGGAGTCAGATTCTTTAGTACAATTCATTCATGATTTTGACTGATGGCTGATGTTTCATTTAATTGAATCCGAACTTGTTTATGTAAATCATTATAACACTCTACGAGGGCTGCAGCCTGAAACCTCTAAGGAAGGCATAAATGCCCTTGAATGCCTTGTTCAAAAAGCCCAGAACTGTGTGTTCTGAGAAGTTAAATGAATGCCCTGGTCATTATCAGTGATGTCTGGAACTCTGAAGGGGATGAGTTTATTGGTCAGCCTTGTACTCTGGCTTTTAGTAGGTGTAGAGGTATGTGTGGACTGGATTTAAACTCTGGATATCTGTGAAACAAGAGCTTCCCAGAATTCTTTACCCCAAAGGAGGCAACCTTGGACAAGGAATTGTTTGTTGCTGCCATTGGCTGGACCAGACAGTAGACCATTGGCAATGGCCCAAGAGTTATAGAATCTTGTGTAGATGGGGCTGATTGTTGGCTAAGCATACAAGTGGTAAATTAAGTGCCTCAAAGTCAGCCAATTCTGATGACCTTTGGGTCCTGTCCTTTATCAGGGATGCCCTAGTTAACAGATGAAAATTAGTAACTTTCTACTGTACTCCATCTTGTTTCATGGTGGCAATTCCACCTGTAAAGTGTAGAAACTCCCATTGCTGTTCACTCAGTTGATCCTAAGGGGATTCCCAGATAGCTAAGGGGTCTTGAAGAGAAGTAATCTCCTTACCTATGAGGCATCTAGCAAATGACTGAGCACAGGAGAGGCCACTCCTTGCAGGTGGGATATACCTGAGAGCCCAGTTGTGTGTACATGCTGTAGCAAGGAGGTCTTGTTGGATGTATCAAATTTCTGGGGTTCTGCTTCCATGACCCAGGGCACAATAGTTATCTGGAATGGAGAGTCACAGGTGAGGGCCTATAGGAGTCTCTATAGCCAGGAGTGCCTAGTATGTGCCCAGCAGTTGCTGCTCTAATGCTATATAGCATAAGACCAATAGGGCAGTTTCTTGCATCAGAAGGCCTATAGCAACTTATTGCCGTCATGAGTGGTCCAGAGATCCTAGAAGGCATGAGAGGAAATTGCTAAAGCCTCTACAGTGAAGGAATCTCTAGGAGGCACTAATAAAGTGCTTGCTGTATTACAATTTGGGTAGGTTTTAGACCCTCAGAGGGAGCCACGTTCAAGTTAGGATAATTTGCAAGTAACGGCATAAATGGGCTTAAGTAAAATTTATAAATCAAGAATACGTTGCCTCCAGAACCCAAAAGATCTCAAAAGAGACTGCTATTATTTTAACATTGTGAGTCCTGAGGGAGTAAACAGGTGTGTCTTAATAGTGTCAGGGATAGAGTGACCCTTAGTTTACCAAAGAATTTTCAGCAATTTAACTGACATTCTGGGGCCTTGCACTATGTATGAGGCAATGGCCCACCCCTTTTTGTGAGCCGTTTTCTGAGTATTTGTATGTCTTCAATGAGTATGACAAATGAATGTCCCCGGAGGGGGATATAATCACTCCAATGCCATATATTATACTCCTATACTATACTCCTGGAGAAAGTCAAGATACAGTTAGGATCTTGCCTATAAAGATCCTGAGAGATGGCAGGGCTGTTTAGATACCTCCAGGATAGCTGGGAAAATATGTCCCTTTGAATAAACTCATTTGAGAGGCTATTGAAACAAGCACTGAACAAAGCATATCTGCCAAATCTATAACAAAATATTTCCTGGTTGCTGATTGAATGGAGTCAATGATTTCAATATTATTGTGTATGAGGGCTTTAGTGAGGGGGACAACAGTCATTTAAAAACATTTTTTTGAAGATTTTATTTATTTGACAGAGAGATAGCGAGAGAGGGAGCACAAGCAGGGGGAGTGGGAGAGGGAGAAGCAGGCTTCCTGCAGAGCAGGAAGCCCGATGTGGGGCTCCATCCCAGGACCCCGGGATCATGACCTGAGCCGAAGGCAGATGCTTAACGACTGAGCCACCCAGACGCCCCTTAAATTTTATTTTTAAAGTCATTTTATATTTTAAGCCATGGTTAGTGTTTTCGTTTGTTTTGTAATGTACTCTGAGGCAATTTTTATTCTTTCCAAGCTTAAGAACTGGCCAAATTTGGCTGTTAAGTAGAGAAATCATTTGATGGTTAAATGGAGAAAGAGTGGGTATAATCACTCATTCTCTAAATAGGTTTTGTATAACATGGTCATATTAATTATTTTAACTGAAGGATATGGCAATTGGATCCCACTCTTTCAAGCCAATTTGTAAGTACTAAAGACTTAATTTTAATTTATTACTCATTGGGTTATAGTGTCCATGCCCATGATGGTGTATTTTAACACAATGGGTGCTATAACCATGGGAGTTTATACAAGGCAATAGTTCCAATGATTAAGGTGAGAGATAAGTGTTTGTCCTCTATTTTATGTTCAGTAACTCGGCTCTAAGTTTATAGGAGGAACTTTCTTTAAATTTAGTGTGATCCCCAGGTGTAACTCTAATTTGAGCTCCAGTACTGAGTAACTCCATGAAAACTGGTCAAATCATTCATTTCAGCAGATGTTAAAGTTAGTTCAGCACTTATGATGTAGAGGAGCAAAAGCCAGTTTTCACCTTTTGTCTTTCTGAAGTATAAATTATTTTAGTAAAGTCTGGATTTCTAATTGGTTCAGATTCTAAATGTTTGTCTCAGTTTTTTTGTTTCCTCTCTTGCCTCCAAGTTTGTCTTCCTTCCGCCCTCCCTCCCCGCTTTCCTTCTATCTTTCCTTCCTTCCTTTATTTTTTTTTAACCGGGTGGGTGGGTGGGTTGGAATAGTGGATATACTTCAGGGAGGTCCTCTCTATCCTGCTCATATTTTTAAGTTTCTTCTTCTAGAGTACCTCAGATCAGTATTATCAGGATTCGGGACTCCCCCCACCCAGGGTAATTGTTGAATTAACCCCTTGAGTGTGCCACAGGGATAAGATGGGTGTTTTTCACTATAACCCTGAAGATCAAAATATATTTTGGCAACAGAGGCATAGGCAGCACCAAAGACATTTTGTAGGGTCCTTGTGAGCCATTTTTTTTTTAATGAATGTGATCTCAGCATGCCACACAAAAATTGTTCTTGTCTGCATGAGTGACCACCCAATGTGTAGGGTATCAGTCTTCCCCCGGAGCACTCTATAGAATGGAAACAAATGCCTGGTTGAGACACACAACAATCACAAGGTAAGAGTCATTCCCCCAAGGCCAGTATCAGTCACAGCTTATGCTAGAATGCAGACACATGATTCACAGAGTCACACAGATAGGTCTGTGCTAAGACACACTACCCAGGGTCACTTTAAAGATGGCCTCATTTGTATGTCTTCTTTGGAGAAGTGTCTGTTTATGTCTTCTGTCCATTTCTTGAATGGATTATTTGTGAAAAGAAGAGGCACATGCACCCCAATGTTCCTAGCAGCAATGTCCACAATAGCCAAACTATGGAAGGAGCTGAGATGTCCTTCAACAGATGAATGGATAAAGAAGATGTGGTCCATATATACAATGGAATATTACTCAGCCATCAGAAAGGATGAATACCCACCATTTGCATCAACATGGATGGAACTGGAGGGGATTACGCTAAGTGAAAGAAGTCAATCAGAGAAAGACAACTATCATATGGTTTCAGTCATATGTGGAACATAAGGAACAGCACGGAGGACCACAGGGGAAGGGAGGGAAAACTGAATGGGAAGAAATTAAAGAGGGAGACAAACCATGAGGGACTCTGGACTCGGAGAACCAAACTGAGGGTTACAGAAGGGAGGAGGGTGGGGGGATGGGGTGACCAGGTGATGGGTATTAAGGAGGGCACGTGTTGTGATGATCACTGGATGTTATATGCAACAAATGAGTCATTGAACACTACATAAAAAACTAATGATGTACTAAATGCTGGCTAACTGAACATAATGAAAATTAAATAAATAAATAAAGATGGCCTCAACCCATACTCTTGTTCCTAAATGCCAATAGTCCAAACTTCAAACTTAGGTCAGTTAAATCTACAACAGAGGTTTGGTATAACTTAGCAAATGCAGCACAAAGCAGCATAGATCAAGTAGCATACCAGCCAACCAGCAGCAGTCCAAAGTACGTGCTTGCTGGCAGGCAGCAATGCCAAGTAGAAAGCCAAAGCAACAGAAGGAAGACCTTTGGTCATGGTGGTCATTATCCAGAAATTTTGATCATCCTGAAGAGGTGATATGGACACCCACCTAATATTTATTTTGGATACTGAGACTGATGACAATAGACACTCACTGACAGAGTAGGAAAAGGCTTGTTAATCACATAATGAGCCTTACTATGGAGAGGTTTACTATGGATCTCAAGCAAGTGCTAAAATGCCTGCATTTTATGTCCTGCAGACAGCAACGAAAAGAGACTGCCTTTGGGGTTTTTATGGTTGGAGGTGAGGTTGAGCTAGGGCTCCTGGACATAATTTGTACTTCTCACTGGTGTCAAAGGAAGAAGCATCCAGGCTTTCTTATCAGCATGCCTAAATGTTGGGCAATAGGGTAAGACGGATTGGTGAAGCTTAAAAGCTGTCCTCAGTTAAACATCAAAAATGGAGTCAGACTATTACAGATAGACAGATAGATAGATAGATACATAGATGATAGATAGATAGATAGGTAGGTAGATAGATAGATAGATAGATAGATAGATAGATAGATAGATAGATGAAATAGAACTTAGAATCCAGAAATAAATCCTTGTACTTATAGCTAATTTATTTTCAACAAAGGTGCCAGCACAATTCACTGGGGAAAGGTAGTCTTTTCAACAAATGGTGCTGGGATAACTGTCTATCTACATGCAAAAAGATAGATTTAGACCCATATCTCACACATACACAAAACTAAAACATACATTAACTAAAAATGGATCACAGACTAAAATGAAAGAGCTAAAAGTTTTATTCTTTTAGAAGAAAATATAGGACATTATCATCAAGAGCTTGAGTTAGGCAATATTTCTTAGATGCTATACCAAAAGCACCATCCACAGATGAAAAATTGGGCTTCAACAAAATTAGAAACTCTTATATGTCCAAAGACCCCACCAAAAAATGAAAAGCAACTGACCGGGAGAAAACATTTTCAAGACACATATCTGATAAAGGACTTATATCCAGAATTTATTAAGAACTCTTTCAAATCAATGAGAAACCAACATCCCATGTCTATGTAAAATGTAAAAAATGGGCAATGGATATGAACAGGCATTTTCCCAAAGAATATGTATCAGTGGATCTTAAATACATGAGAAGATACTCAAACATCATTAGTCATTAGGAAAATGCAAATTAAAACCATTTTATACCCACTAAATGGACATAATAAATGAGAGAAAATAATAAATGTTGGCAGGGATGTGGATAAATGGGAACCCTCATATATGGGAAAGTAAAATCATGAAGCCACCTTGGAAAACAGTTAAACATAAATAATTAAACATAAAATTACCATATAACCCATTATTTCCATTCCCAAGAAAATGAAAACATGTCCACAAAGACTTATACACAAATGTTGCCAGGAGATAGGAGTGGAATGGGAGTAACTGTAAATAGGCATGAAGGATTTTATCAGGGTGATGAAAATGTTCTAAAATTGACTTATGGGTAATGGTTACATCATTTGTAAATTGAATAAAAATCACTGAGTTGTACCTTAAATATGATGAATTTTATGATATGTAAAAATACAACAAAAATCTCTTTGTGTGTCCCTAAGTCCCTGTATGTGGTGTCTCTCTGTTCCATTGTCCTTCTCTTTGTCCCCTCATTGCTCTCATTCCATTCCTCTGCTCTTCACTCTGTTTCCTCTCTCAGTGGTCCCTATAACTGTGTCTTTTAATCTCTTTTTCCATTGTCTTCTTCCATGTCCTACTCTCCCTGTGTCACCTTTTGTCTCTATCTTCCTCTCTCTGTGTTTCCCCCATTTATACCTCTGTCCATTCTACCTCTCTCTGGATTCCTGTTTCTATTTTTCCCTTTGTAAATCCCTTGCTCACTCTCTATCCTCTTCTCTAGGTGTTCTTTATGTCTTCATTATGTGTCAGTCATTCATACAGTCTCTTGTCTTGCCTTGTATCTCATTTTCCCTCCCTGTTGTGCTGCCTCATTTCCCAGTATTAACTGAAGCCTGTTAAGTCCTCTATGATGTCATCTAAAACTTATTTTAATAAAAAGTCTTCAATTCTGCCTAAAAAAGTGTTTCAGTCCCAATTTATATTAATGAAGGCCTTAAATTTGATTTGGAGGAGGTATTTTCTCTCAAAATATTATATGCTTAATGTCTTATTTTTTTTAAGATTTTATTTATTTATTTGAGAGAGAGAATGAGAGAGAGAGAGAGAGCACATGAGAGGAGGGAGGGTCAGAGGGAGAAGCAGACTCCCTGCTGAGCAGGGAGCCCGATGCGGGACTTGATCCTGGAACTCCAGGATCATGACCTGAGCCGAAGGCAGTCGCTTAACCAACTGAGCCACCCAGGCATCCTTAATGTTGTCTTATTATATTCCAAGCTCTATGTTGGCTGAAGTTGCAGTGCTTAACAAATATCTATCCAAAGCACTCTACAAACGTGACCTTCTGATACTTATATTGTACATTTCACCTTATCTAAATCAAGGAAAATATAATCTTATGCAGTAATCCAATATGGTCACATGATGAGTGAAGTCTATGGTAAAATCAAGATACAAAAAGTATTAGAGAGCTCACTTGGGATGCTATACTATTTTTGTCTGTTCAGCTACCTATCCCAATAAGGTGGGAAAGGCAAGGAGAAGTAGGGAGGAAAAATTCACCCATTAACTGCAAAAAAGCAATGCAATGGATAAAGAATAATATTTTAAAGATTGTACTAAAAAAACTGGATAGTCCAAAGAGATGAAAATAGTCAACCCCTACATCACACCATTCACAAAAATTAATTTGAGATACCTAACATATCTAGATGAAAATATAGGAGAATATACTTATGACGTGGGGTTAGGCAAAGACAAAAAAAGCCATAACAAAAAAAGAAAAATGTGATATATTAGACTTAATTAGATTAAAAACTTCCAATGATACCATTAAGAAAATGATCAAGCAAACCACAGGAGAGGAGAAAGTATTCAAAATACACATTTCTTACCAAGCAAGAACTTATAACCAGAATATATAATAAATTCCTATAACTAAAAAATCAGGGGCACCTGGGTGGCTCAGTCAGTTAAGCATCTGCTTTTGGCTCAGGTCATGATCCCGGGGTCCTGGGATCAAGTCCCACGTCAGGCTCCCTGCTCAGTGGGGAGCCTGCTTCTCCCTCTGCCCCCTGCTGGTGCTCTCTCTCTCAAAAAAAATAAATAAAATCTTTAAAAAAATTTTAAAAATCAAACAACCCCAATAAAAATGTGCAAAGATGTGATGTGTGTGTATATATATATGTGTGTGTGCGCACACACACAATGGGATATTACTTAGCTATCAAAAATAATATCTTACCATTTGCAATGACGTGGATGGAACTAGAAGGTATCATGCTAAGTGAAATAAGTCAATCAGAGAAAGATAATTTTTTTTAAAGATTTTATTTTATTATTTATTTGAGAGAAAGAGAATGAGAGATAGAGAGCACGAGAGGGAAGAGGGTCAGAGGGAGAAGCAGACTCCCCGCCGAGCAGGGAGCCCGATGCGGGACTCGATCCCGGGACTCCAGGACCATGACCCGAGCCGAAGGCAGTTGCTTAACCAACTGAGCCACCCAGGCGCCCTATCAGAGAAAGATAATTATATGATTTCACTCATATGTGGAATTTAAGAAACAAAACAGAGAAGCATAGAGGAAGGGAGGGAAAAATAAAACAAGATGAAATCAGAGGGAGATAAACCATGGGACTTTTTTTTTTTTTAAGATTTTTATTTATTTATTTGACAGAGAGAGACAGCAAGAGAGGGAACACAAGCAGGGGGAGCGGGAGAGGGAGAAGCAGGCTTTCCGCGGAGCAGAGAGCCCAACACAGGGCTTGATCCCAGGACCCTGGGATCCCAACCTGAGTCAAAGGCAGATGCCCAACGACTGAACCACTCAGGCACCCCTACATTACAAATCTAATTTTACATATGTTAAGCATATAATATAAATTAATAAATAAAAGACATAATCAATACAAAACAACAGAATGATGAGGTAACTATACAGAAAAACATCAAAGTTTGCAACCTTTTGTGTTAATTTTGGTATAATATTGTTAAAATATACATATACACTTGTTAAACACTTGCTTTTTAAGATAACATGAAAATTCACAGAATTTGATTAGATTCAAAACTAAACTTTATGAATTAAAATGGAAGAAATAAAATAAATTGACTATAATGCTATAAAATAAAAAAACTAAACATTAGGAGATTGTAAAAATACCATCTAGCCATTTGTAGAAATAGTAATTCTTGGCTAAAGGAGAAAATAAAAATAAAAATTATAACCGACTTGACTTTAAGAAGAAAAAAGGAAAAGGGTAAAAAAAAACTTAAGTATGATTAAATAAGCTTCAAAAACCAATAAATAAAAATTAGCTTCCAGAGGTAATTATTAACAAAAAATAATAAAACATAAGACACATTGAAAATGTGATTAAAAGAATAAAGCTTCTTTTATAAAAAAACAGAAAAATAATTGGCAAGAATATTCAGAAAGAGACATAGCTAGAGACACGGAGGAGATTAAGTAATTATACAATTTAGTTCTAGCAATAGAGATTCCCAAGATGTCTGTGTTTTGTCCAGATAGAGCACCATACTTCAGATTGTAGGTTTACATCTGCCAGTGGGTGTTAACAAGCATTTTCTTTGCATTTGTTTTGCTTATTTGGTAATTTTCTTCTATGCTTAGTTTAAATTTTTTTTAAGTTTATTTATTTAGTTAGTTAGTTAGTTTTGTAATCTTTACACCCAACATGGGCCCGAACTCATGACCGAGATCAAGTCACATGCTCCACTGACTAAGCCAGTCAGGTGCCCCATGTCTTGTTTAAATTATATAAGGCATAGATGTTAATAGTATGTTAGGTATTATAATGTGTAACTTTTTTTTCCTGGCATTTATGTGAAGTATTGTTTGCTGTGAGATATAGACCATAAACATCTAAACATTTATTTATTTTTTTGTAAATAGGCTCCATATCCAACATGGGGCTTAAACTCATGACCCTGAGATCAAGAGCCACATGCTCTATGGACTGAGCCATGCAGGCGCCCCTAAACCTTTTTTTTTAAAGATTTTTACTTTTTAAAAAGATTTTATTTATATTTAGTTATTTAGTTAGTTAGTTATAGCAGGGGGAGGCACAGAAGTAAAGGGAGAGAGAATGCCAAGCAGACTCTGTGCTGAGTGCACAGAATGTGATGTGGGGCTTGACTTGGGGCTCAATCCTATGATCCTGAAATCATGACCTGAACCAAAACCAAGAGTCGGACGCTTAACCGAATGAGCCACCCAGGCACCCTTAAAGATTTTTATTTTTAAGTAATCTCTACACCCAAGGTGGGGCTCAAACTCACAACCCAAGAGTTGCATACTGAGCCAGCCAGGCACCCCAAAACCATAAACATCTAGAAACAATGCACTTAAAATGAAAAGTAGTGTTTTACTTCCACTTGAGTTTGAATATTTTCCACCAAAAAATAACCAAATAACCAAATAGAGGCGCCTGGGTGGCTCAGTTGTTAAGCATCTGCCTTCGGCTCAGGTCATGATCCCGGGGTCCTGGGATCGAGCCCCGCGTCAGGTTCCCTGCTTGGCAGGAAGCCTGCTTCTCCATCTCCCACAACCCCTGCTGGTTTTCCCTCTCTCACTGTGTCTCTCTCTCTCAAATAAATAAAATCTTAAAAAAAAAAATAACCAAATAAATCAGTGAGAAGAGTGGCATTATTTTATATTTTGACAATCTCTTTAATCCTAAGTGTAACAGAATACAGCTGGTATTTTATATGTGCTCTTGCCTTTATTTATTTATTTATTTATTTATTTATTTATTTATTTATTTAAGAGGGAGAGAATCACAAGCATGCTCCACACCCAGCATGGAGCCTGACATGGGGCTTGATCTCAGAACCCTGAGATCATGACCTGAGCCGAAATCAAGAGTTGGACACTCAACCTACTGAGCCACCCAGGCGTCCCAGTGTGCTCTTGCATTTAATCCGCCAAGATAAAGAAAATCTGGACTCACACATCCAGAATTTAAAAATGAAGAAGTATTCTAATGGCCTTTTCAGATATTTGTCAATATTATTGACACTACACCAAAAATCAACAAGTGGTAATTTCTTAAATGTTACTGTAATGTGGAATCTGACCTTTATCTCTCTAAGATTGGTATTAATTTTAATTTTTTTTTGCAGTTTTTTTTTTAAGTAAACTCTATCCCCAAGGTGGGGCTCGAACTCATGACTCTGAGATCAAGAGCTGCATGTTCCATCAACTGAGCAAGCCAGGCACCCCAGCTTCTCTTAAAATCCATTTGTCTATCTTATACTTTAATATCATCACAGATGATCTAGTAGCATCACACAGTAATCATTTAGAAAATACTGGTTCAATGAGTTAGGCAGACCTTCCAAACGTTGACATATTTCATTATATGGTATTACAAAATCACATTCATTAATATCATTAGTAATCTCATCACAAAAGACTAAGTATTAGGAAGCTGTCAAGTTCATGGTGACAGATACTATTTTTTTTTTAAGATTTTATTTTATTTGACAGAGAGAGCGAGAGCAAGCACAAGCAGGCAGAGCGGCAAGCAGAGAGGGAGAAGCAGACTCCCCGCTGACCAGGGAGCCTGATGTGGGGCTTGATCCCAGGACCCTGGGATCATGACCCAAGCCGAAGGCAGCTGCTTAACAGTGGCTAATTTTTTTGTTTGAAAAGTCAAATTAACAAAAATTACTACCAGTTTTCTTTATTGTCAGGTTTTATAAATCACTTCATTTTTGACAAAATGTTTAGCAGATATACAGGTCTTCATCTTCTTATTCAAAATTTGTCAGGTGCTCTTTCAAATGAAATTGGTGCCCATAAAAAGGTGGCTAGTTCAGCTCACAACTCAAACAATCTATAAAAGTGCGTTTCCTGGAAACAACTTGATACTTCAGCATGAAGAAAAACTTTATGTGCCTTTCTCTCTTCATTACATAAAATACTTAGAAGATGAATATATATAGAAATTTTAATATCCTGGTTGTAACATTATAGTTTTGCAAGACATTACCATTGGGGTAAACTGGGCAAAGAGCTCATGGGATCTCTCTACATAATTTCTTACAAATGCATGTAAATCTAAAATTATCTCAAAATAAAAAGTATAATTTAAAAATTTTGTACTCAGGGTCAAGTTCAACAAAACTAATTTTAACTGTTTTATGAAGAACATTCTTAAGTGGAACTAGCATGTTTTTACCACAAGTGTGTGGTGGTAAAGAACACAAGAACTATAGTACAGTTTGGTAACACCATCCTGATTCAAGCTAAAGGCCCAGCAGTTTCCCCACCATTGCTTTTTGCACAATCAGTGCAAATTTCAGCACAAGAGAAAAAAGCAAATCAGGTCTTAGTGTTATAATGAAATTTGTTTTGACCATGTAGATCACCCAAAAGGGCCCCCAAACATCCTCTGACCACATTTAGAGAACCACTGATCCATAAGTTAAAACAGAATAGTTATATTAAAACTTACTGTCACCCCTTTTACTTTTTTTTAAGTAATCTCTACATCCAACATGGGGCTCAAATTCACGATCTCAAGATCAAGAGTCTCATGCTCTACCTGACTGAGCCGGCCAGGTGCTCCTGCCACCCCCTTTTGAAACAGATTTCAGTGGTGGCCATAACAGGCTTATGGATTTGAAGTGGTATTATTTCATACTGTTCATCATCTTTTCTCCAAATTTTTCTTCATGCAGTATAGTCTATTACTTAACCATAGGAGTGGTAGGATGGGCAGTGGTTGAGCTCGGGCACTTTTTCTGTTTGTTTTAAACATCTAGAGCTGTTATCTATCTCAGGATATGAAATATAGGGCACTGGTAGATAACCAGTCCAGACTGGAAAAAGAAAAATAAAACCACAAGATTTTGAAGATTCACATATATGAACACCATCCGGTGCTTGCCTCCTAATCAGCTTCCAGACTTGCACACAGGTTTTAATGCTAGGCCCAAGTGGAGAACTCAGGTGGCCTGTTCCAATTCTGTCTTCTGAGAAGTTCTAAGCAGAGGATCTAATGCAGATTTAAGAATTAGTACAGGTGGGGACTGGGTAGGTCCGAAGTATAGGGCGTCTTTCTACCATTTCCAGTCTCTGGTTGCTGTTCTATATAAATGCCTCCCCGGGTTTGAGTCTCTTTGAAATCTGTTTGAATTTTCAGATACCAGCAGTGCTTATTGTTGTTGAGAATTTTAAATAATTTAAGGCAAGATCTTTTGGATTTATGGACCGATTACATTGAAAACTGAAATATTTCAGGTGCCTGGGAGGCTCAGTCGTTAAGCGTCTGCCTTCGGCTCGGGTCATGATCCCAGGGTGCTGGGATCGAGTCCCACATCGGGCTCCCTGCCCAGCAGGAAGCCTGCTTCTCCCTCTCCCACTCCCCCTGCTTGTGTTCCCTCTCTCGCTGTCTCTCTGTCAAATAAATAAATCAAATCTTTAAAAAAAAAACCTGAAATATTTCTTCTTAAAGTTAAAAAAAAAACAGCAAAAGATACATGTTTGCTTTTGGAATCCTTATTTTTGTGACATCATTTTATGGAAAAGAGTAATTCAATTCTAAGATGCAAAGAGATTAAAACTCTCGAAGTATTTTTCTATTGAGACGGAGAAATAGCAGTAGGCCAGGATTTACCATGGGAAGGAATGAGAAGGGCAAGCCACACCAGCAGCTCCATCTAGGATAATATTTCATAATTCTTCACCAGGTTCTTCTCACTCCACTGATACTTAGATTTTGAACGAAAATTAAGACTCCTACACCTTGGGATGCCTGGCTGGCTCAGTCACTAGCGCATGTGACTCATAATCTCAGGGTTGTGAGCTCAAGCCCCATGTTGGGCAATGGAGCCTACTTAAAATAAAAAATTCAATTCAATTAAAAAGACCTCTGCACGTCATATTATCTGAGCTAGTGATTTCCTAACTCTAACTTTGGATAGTGAGATTTTGGAACCTATGTTTATTTTTTCCCTCAGTTGAGAGCCAATGACCCAAACACTGAATCTTGTACTTGCTATTTTCACAATAACTTGAAATCCTGCTTCCTCACTTTCTAAATACTAATATACAAGTGAGTTTGTTTTCCTATTTTTATATGGTTCTATTCTAGGTATCTGTCCACAGATAAAAAGACATGTTATTACATTGTTCTTAATATCCCGCCATTCCTCAAAATTTTACTTTCCAAATAAAACTCAGAATCATTTAGTCAACTTCTGTGAAAAAAAATTGGGCCTTGGCTCCGAATTATACGTGAATCTGTGGGACACCGCTGTTCTCAAAAAGAGAGTATTCCCAACCAGAGAAATCATATATTTTACAATGGTTGGAAAGATTTAAACCAAAGAATTACCTGTGGGATGTAGTATGGTAATTCAAAGAAGAATAGGAAGTAATTTCATTTTCTATTCCCATATATGGGTGTTTTCTTCATGAAAGCATAGGATACATTTCTAATCTAAATACACCAGTAAATAAAAATATCTTCAGTATGGATTCAACTTGGAAACCAGAGAGGGCCCCAGGAAACAAGCAAAAACGGTTACTTCTTCCCAAAACCAGGATAGTCACAGTCTTTCTCACCAGTCAGCTCTTTGCATGATAAAACCTTCTTCTACCCATGCACCATCTCTGATCCCATGAATTCACCATTTCCCAAACTCTCCCTGAAGCTGACTCTGCTGGGTCATGCTCTGGGAAACCAAGATTAAGTCAGCCATGGTTTCTGTCAAGTCTCTTGTTCTCAGAAGGCAAGGCAGACATTAAGAGATGAGCTCTAGTGTCGCTGTTTCTCTAACATCCAGGCTACTGTATAAGGAGTGTCCAAGTATTCTTGGGAAATGACATTAGAAGAGCCTCCATTCCCTAATTTCAACCTACTTAAAAGTACCCCTTCCATCACGTTACCTGACAGATCTTCCACAACCCACCACCCCCACCAGGGCATGCCAGAGCTCCTGAAAATGAGCCAGCAGTTCTCCTTCATGTGGCCTGGAGATGTTGACTCTTACCATGAGGCTCGTGAACACTGCTGCCACACATAAGATGTCTCCACTTTGGTGTCTGGCAATGGTTGACTTACTACTAAAGCCACAGCCCTAGGTGTGACTTCTGGCATCTCACGAGGTATGAGTCTTGGTTAAAGATTTCACTACACTCGTACATACAAGGTTTCTATCCTGAGTGTGTCCTCTGATGTCTGATGAGGTTTGATTTCCGACTAAAGCCTCGCCCACACTTCCTACAAATATAAGGCTTCTCTCCTGAATGTATCCTCTGATGTCTAATAAGGTGTGACTGCCGGCCAAAGCCTTGCCCACACTCCCTGCACACGTGAGGCTTCCCCCCTGAGTGTGCCTTCTGGTGTGTGATGAGAGTTAACTTATCACAAAAGCTTTGCCCACACTCCCTGCACACAAAGGGTATGCTACCTGAGTGTGCCCTCCTGTGCCTAAAGAGGTTTGGCTTCTGGCTAAACCTTTTACCACACTCCCTGCATATGAAAGGCTTTTCCCCTGAATGTGTTCTCTGGTGTGAAATGAGGGTTGACTTATCATTAAAGCCTCGCCCACACTCCCTGCATACAAATGGCTTTTCCCCTGAGTGTGTCCTCTGGTGTGTGATAAGGGTTGATTTCCTGGTAAAGCCCCGCCCACATTCCCTGCACACAAATGGCTTCTCCCCTGTGTGTGACCTCTGGTGTTTGCTGAGATTTGACTTCAGGCTAAAGCACTGCCCACACTCCAGGCATACATAAGGTTTAACCCCTGAGTGTGTCCTCTGGTGTGTCTTGAGGTTTGATTTCCAGCTAAAATGGCGCCCACATTCTGTGCATAAATAAGGCTTCTCTCCTGTGTGTGTCCTTAAGTGCCTAATGAGGTGTGACTTCTGGCTAAAGCTTTGCTCACACTCCCTGCACACATACGGCTTCTCTCCCGAATGTGTCCTCTTATGTCTGATGAGATGTGAATGCTGGCGAAAGCCATGCCCACACTCCCTGCAAACATAAGGCTTCTCCCCCGAGTGTGCCCTCTGGTGTGTGATAAGGTTTGACTTCAGGCTAAAGCTCTGCCCACATTCCTTGCACACATACGGCTTGACCCCTGAATGTGTCCTCTGGTGTGTGAAGAGGTTTGACTTCCAAGTAAAGCCTCGTCCACACTCCTTGCACACATAAGGTTTCTCCCCTGAGTGTGTCCTCTGGTGTGTGATGAGGTTTGACTTCCAGGTAAAGCCTCGTCCACATTCCTTGCACACATAAGGCTTGTCCCCAGAGGATGTCCTCTGGTTTTTGATGAGGGTTGACATATTGCTAAAGCTCTGTCCCCACTCGGAGTACACGTAAGGTGTCTCCCCTATGTGCATCTTCTGGAGGCTGAGCAGGTTTGACTCCCTCATAAAGCCCAGGCCAAACTCCCCATATTTGATTGCTCCAAATCCTGAGACTTCTACACCATGCAACACTTTGTCTGTTCCCCCAAGGACTGTCCTCTGGTCTTGGCTGGGCCCTGTATCCATCGCTGTGTTGTCTTGCTTGGACCTTACTGGCTGTTCTTGCCGTGGGCTGGACAACGCCTCTGAAGTGCCTCTTTTGCTTACTCTCCCCAACAAGGGCTTGGAGTCTTCTTCTGTCTCTTGAATTTCTGCTTTGTCACCCCAGCAAGTTTGACCAAAGAGTTGCTTCTGCTGCTGGTTTTGATCTTCTGGATAGTGCTTCCCCGGGGGGAGATGGTTTCCTGCACATAAACTTGAGAAGAGCTGAGGAAGGTGACTGAACCACACATGCTGGCTGAGGCCTTGCTGACTAGCGAATGCCAGCGGGTAGTGGGGACAAGGTTGAATGTTTAGCTTTGATCCTGCTGAAGAAAGAATATTTTGAGTCAGAGTAGCCACGGGTAGGGTGGCCGGGGCCATTTTGCTTTGCCCATTGGTCGTTTGTAATATGTTTATATCACAACCTGTCTCCCACTCAGACATCCTTGCATCTATAAGAAGAGCTACTTTTCATTCTACTTTATACACTACATTTTTAATCACAGGAGTTAGCAAACTTGTCAGGTAGGCCAAATTCAGCCTGCAACTTGTTTTTGTACGGCCCACCAGCTAAAAATGGATTTTACCTTTCTAAGGATTCAAAGAAAGAAAGAGAAATAAATAAATAAGCAAACAAATAAACAAACCAATGAGGCACTAGACTGCATGTGACCTGGGAAGCTTAAAATATTTACTGGGTGGCCCCTTACAGAAAAAGTTTTTGGCCCCTTGTCCTACTGCAATGTAGAAAACTCTGGGGCACCTGGGTGGCTCAGTTGTTAAGCACCTGCCTTCGGCTCAGGTCATGATCCCAAGGCCCTGGGATCGAGCCCTGCATCAGCAGGGAGCCTGCTTCTCCCTCTCCCCCTCCCCCTGCTTGTGTTCCCTCTCTTGCTGTGTCTCTCTCTGTCAAATAAATAGATGAAGTCTTAAAAAAAAAATGTAGAAAACTCATACCAAAAACTTACTTTCACAATACTTGACAGAGTAAATAGTTTACTTCCAGAAATCAACCAACACATACAATATATTAAGAAGTATTTATTCATGAAAAACACTGAACTCCGGATAAGAAAAGCGAGAGTCTGAAGCACGACTGCCTGGAGTTGCTCTCATCCGTCCGATCCTCCAGCTTGGGTGTTATGGTAGTTAGACTAGGACAGGTCATAAAACCATCAGTTCTGTTGCTGCTACAGGGATAGTCACCTGATTTGAGTGGAAGGTGAGAAACCAGTGCTGGGTGGAACTGTCAGTAAATGTGATCTAGGTGGTAAGTGAACAGGGAAGGCCACCAGTGACTGCTATCTGAGATTGCAGTCTTTCTTGGTTGGGACCAAAAGAAGAAGAAGAAAGACTGGTAGACCATCCAGAAATGCAGCAGGGGAAAACCTGGAAGTGAGAGAGCCAGGGAGGGGTTTGATAAACTCTCCACACAGCCCTGGCTGACTGGAAAGCTGTTTGCAAAAGCAGGGGAGATGGCTGGGGCCCAAGCTATGCACATAAGCCTGCCTGACAGAGACTATAACCAGGTACAGAGGAAAAATTAGAGGGATCAGTGGAAAGTAAAAAGCCAGACAAGACTTGGAAACTATCTGAACTTTGAATGACCTCCCCAACGCACCCATTTATCCATTGGCAGAAGTAGGGAGCCTTACTGGCTCAAAGTCTTTGAACACACCTATTGCCCACTGTTGCAGATCACTAAGCCCTGCAGACACAAGGCTGAAATCAGGAAGCCAGGATTAAAAATAAACACAAGAATACAATAACAAATCAAGCGGAAACATCACCTTCACAGAGAAAACTTTTTCCACATATTTAGTCTAGAAAAGTTACTAAAACTGGCAACAACGATATCTAGGCAGGAAACACCATCAGCTCTCAGAGGGGCTAAAAGATAGTATCTAAAATATCCAGTTTCCAAAGAAACAGGAAAGAGTGACCCATACTGAGGAAAAAATGCAGACAATAGAAACTGTTGCTGGGTGGCCCAGATGTTGATTTACAGGAGGAAAGAAAGTGTTCAAAGCTGATGTTATGAATATATTTAAAGAACTAAAGGAAAACAACATGTAAAAACTTAAAGGGAAGTATGGTAACTTAAGAAATAGAAAAATCTCAATAAAGAAAAAAACTATTAAAAAGAAATAAAAGGAAACTCTGGAATTAAAAAGTAAATTAACTGAAATAACAAAATTACTAGGAAGATACAACAGCATATTTGGGCTTGCAACAGAAACAATGAAGTTGAAGATAAATCAATAGAAATTACCTAAACTGAAAAACCAGGTGAAAGAAAGATCGAAGAAAAGCAAATAGCCCCAGAAATCTGTGGGACACCATCAGATAAATCAATCTATGCATAATGGGAACGCACGAAAGAGAAGACAGAGAGAAAAGAGCAGGAAAAAAATGTCTGAAGAAATAATAACTAAAAAGTCTGAAATCTGTTGAAAAACATTAGTCTATAAATCCAAGAAGCTCAACAAACTGCAAGAAAACATAAAACATAAAGAGGGTGCCTGGGTGGCTCAGCTGGTTAAGCATCTGCCTCCGGCTCAGGTCATGAACCCAGGGTCTTGGGATCGAGTCCCACATCGGGCACCCTGCTCAGCGGGGAGTCTGCTTCTCCCTCTCCCTCTGCTTCCCTCACCACTTGTGCTTGCGCGCAGTGCACTCTTTCTCTCAAATAAATAAAATATTTAAAAAAATTTTTTTAAATCTTTAGAAAAAATACTCCAGGGGCGCCTGGGTGGCTCAGTTGGTTGAGCGTTTGCCTTCAGCTCAGGTCATGATCCAGGCGTCCTGGAATGGAGCCCCACATCAGGCTCCCTGCCTAGTGGGGAGTCTGCTTCTCCCTCTCTTTCTGCCCCTCCCCCCTCTTGTGCTCTCTCTCTCAAATAAAATCTTTAAAAAAAAAAAAGAAAGAAAGAAAAACATAAAGAAAGCCCCAGAGAGATACATCATAGCCAAATTCTTGACTATCAGAAAAAAAGACAAAAGAGAACATCTTGACAGCAGCAAAAGGAAAATGATTCAACATGCACAGGAGGAAACAATATGATTAGTGCTAACTTCTCATCAGAGACAATGGAGTATGGAATGATTTATTCAAGGTGCTGAAATACAGGTGAAAAGGCTACTAAGAAAGAATTCTATTCTCAAGAAATTATCCTTCAGAAATGAAATTGATACAGATATTCACAGATTAACAAGTACTCAGAGAGTATCTGTTGTTAGCAAACAGGCCTTATAGGAAATACTAAATAAGCCTGTCAGGCTGAAAAGAAATGACACCAGACATTAACTCAAATCCACAGGAAGAAATGAGGACCACCAAAACTGGTAAGTATGTGGGTAAATATAAAAGACTACACATGTATATTTTTCTCCTTTCTTCTCTTAATTTCTCTGAAATGCGTAAGATTATTATAAAAGGTAATAACTCTAACACCATATTATGAGCTTTATTATATATATTTTTTACTGGAATGAAGTTAGTATTAATTAGATTATGTTAAATTAGATGCATTTTTAATGCCTAGAGCTGAATTAAGAAAATAACTACAAAAATTATATATAATATATATAATAAATAATAATTATTATTATATACACACACACCCAAAGGCAGGGGAATAAAAAAACATGAAGCACATAAAAAATAAGTAGCAAAATGGCAGACTTAAACCATATCAATAATTATATTAAATATGAGCAAACCAAACATTCTAAACAAAAGACAAAAAGTTCTTAGTTACACCACAAAAGCACAATCCATTTAAAATTTTGTTAAGTTGGACATCCCCAAAGTTTAAAACTTTTATGCTTGAAAAGACACCATGAAGAGAATGAAAAGACAAGCCGCAGACTTGTCTTTTTTCTGAAACTTGACTTTATATAGAGCTGAAAGTATGTGAAAACTGTATATCTGATATAGGACTGTGTCTAGAGCATATGAAAAACTCTTATAACTCAAAAAGAAGACAAAACAATCCAATTTAAAAATGGACAAAAGAACTGAATAGCTATTTTGTTAAAGAAGATACGCAAAGGGTTACTAAGCATATGAAAAGATCAACATAGGGCGCCTGGGTGGCTCAGTTGGTTAAGTGTCTGCCTTCAGCTCAGGTCATGATCTCGGGGTCCTGAGATTGAGTTCCGCACAGGGATCCCTGCTCAGCAGAGAGTCTGCTTCTCCCTCTGCCCCTCCTCCTGCTCATGCTCTCTCTCTCTCTAATAAATAAATAAAATCTTTAAAAAAGAAAAAGATCAACATCATCAGTCACTAGGGAAATGCAAATTAAAACCACAATGAAATACCACTACACACCCAGTAGAATGTCTGTAATCAAAATTAGAGACAATTCTAAGTGCTAACAAGGATGTAGAGAAACACACTGCTAATAGAAAATGTAGAAATAGAAAACAGAAATGAAAAATAGAAATACTAATAAAAATGTACAGCCACTTTGGAAAATTATTTTGCAGTTTCTTAAAAAGTTAAATATAAACATGTCATACAATCCAGAAATTTTACACCTACTTATCAACCCCCCAATGAAAATGTATGCCCACAATAAGACTGGTACATGATTGTTCTTAGCAGCACTATTCACAATAGCCAAAAAGTAGATACAACCCATATATCCATCAGTCTGTAAATGGGTAAACAAAATGTGTTATGTCCATACAATGGAATATTATATGGCAATAAAAAGGAATGGATTACTAGGCCACCTAGGTGGCTCCGTCGGTTAAGCTTCCCACTCTTGATTTCAGCTCAGGTCATGATCTCAAGGTCATGGGATCGGCCCTGTCTCTGGCTCTGTGCTGAGCACGGAGCCTGCTTGGGATTCTCTCTCTCCCTCTCCCTCCCCTCCAATACATGTGCACACTCAAAAAATAATCCAATCAAGAAATGGGCAGAAGACATGAACAGACATTTTTCCAAAGAAAACATCCAAATGGCCAAAAGACACATGAAAAAGTGCTCAACATCGCTCAGCATCAGGGAAATCCAAATCAAAACCTCAATGAGATACTACCTCACACCAGTCACAACGGCTAAAATTAACAAGTCAGGAAATGACAGATGTTGGCGGGGATGCGGAGAAAGGGGAACCCTCTTACACTGTTGGTGGGAATGCAAGCTGGTGCAGCCACTCTGGAGAACAGTATGAAGGTTCCTCAAACAGTTGAAAACAGAGCTACCGTATGACCCAGCAATTGCACTACTGGGTATTTACCCCAAAGATACAATTGTAGCGATCCGAAGAGGTACATGCACCCCGATGTTTATAGCACCAATGTCCACAATAGCCAAACTATGGAAAGAGCCAAGATGTCCATCAACAGATGAATGGATAAAGAAGATGTGGTGCATATACAAAATGGAATATTATGCAGTCATCAAAAAAACCGAAATCTTGCCATTGCAACAATGTGGATGGAACTAGAGGGTATTATGCTAAGCAAAATAAGTCAATCAAAGACATATATCATATGATCTCACTGATATGAGGAATTCTTTTTTTTTTAAGATTTTATTTATTTATTTGACAGAGAGAGACACGGCGAGAGAAGGAACACAAGCAGCAGGGGTGGGAGAGGGAGATGCAGGCTTCCTGTGGAGCAGGGAGCCCGATGCAGGGCTCGATCCCAGGACCCTGGGATCATGACCTGAGCCGAAGGCAGACGCTTAACGACTGAGCCACCCAGGCGCCCCGATATGAGGAATTCTTAATCTCAGGAAACAAACTGAGCATTGCTGGATTGGTGGGGGTGGGAGGGATGGGGTGGCTGGGTGATAGACATTGGGGAGGGTATGTGCTATGGTGAGTGCTGTGAATTGTGTAAGACTGTTGAATCACAGACCTGTACCTCTGAAACAAATAATACATTATATGTTAAAAAAAAAAAAAAAGAAGATAGTAGGAAGGGAAAAATGAAGGGGGGGGAATCGGAGGGGGAGGCGAACCATGAGAGACTATGGACTCTGAGAGACAAACTGAGGGTTCTAGAGGGGAGGGGGATGGGCGGATGGGTTAGCCTGGTGACGGGTATTAAAGAGGGCACGTACCGAATGGAGCACTGGGTGTTATACACAAACAATGAATCATGGAACACTACATCAAAAACTAATGAGGCAATGTGTGGTGATTAACATAACATAATAAAAAATAAATTAATTAAAAAAATTTAAAAAAAGAAAATAAAGAAATGGATTACTGATACATGCCACAACCTGGATGAACCTCAAAAATATTATGCCATAGTGAGGAGGGCACGTTCTGCATGGAGCACTGGGTGTTATGAACAAACAATGAATCATGGAACACTGCACCAAAAACTAATGATGTAATATATGGTGATTAACATAACAATAAAAAAATTTAAAAAAATGCAAAAAAAAAATTATGCCAGATACAAAAGACTATATATTTTATGATACCATTTATAGAGTATGTCCAGAAACAGCAAATCTATAGAGACAGCGTTATCAGTGGTTCCCCAGAGCTCAGATGGGAGGAAGGATAGATGCAAATGGGCATAAGGGAGCTTTTTGGAATGACAGAATATTCTAAAGTTAAATGGAAGTAATGATCATACAATAAATGTTTACCAAAACTAATGTAACTGTATACTTACAATAACTAGATTTTATGGTATATAAATTTTATCTCAATGAAGTTGTTAAAAAACTGTAAGACTATATTTCTAAGATGTCAGTGTCATAAAAGACAAAGAAAGGTTACTGAAATGATCTATATTAAGGGAAATTAAATAGACCTGACATGTAAATGCACTACTGAAACCTGGACTGGATCGTTTTCTGGAGAGTAAAAAAAGATATTATTGCATCTACTGACAAAATTATAATATGATAAGGAGATATTAGATAAAAATTACTGTATCAAAGTTAAATTTACTGAGGTTGATAACTACTATGGTTATATGAGATTACTATCCTCCTTAGAAAACCTTTTAACAAACATACACATATGAACATACACACAGACATATATATGTATACATAAATATATATACATATATATTGAAGGGGGAAGAAGGGAGAACATGCATATAAGATAGTACACAAATATAAAATATTAATAGGTGATGTCATGATGCCATTTTACTTTTTTTAATGATTTTTCTTTTTTTTAAGATTTTATTTATTTATTTGACAGAGAGAGAGAGAGCACAAGTAGGCAGAGCAGTAGGCAGAGGGAGAGGGAGAAGCAGGCTCCCTGCTGAGCAAGGAGCCTGATGCAGGGCTCGATCCCAGGACCCTGGGATCATGACCTGAACCAAAGGCAGAAACTTAACCGACCTAGCCACCCAGGAGCCCCTAAAGATTTTTTTTTTTTTAAGATTTTATTTATTTGACAGAGGGAGACACAGCGAGAGAGGGAACACAAGCAAGGGGAGTGGGAGAGGGAGAAGCAGGCTTCCTGCTAAGCAGGGAGCCCCATGCAGGGCTCGATCCCAGAACCCTGGAATCATTACCTGAGCTGAAGGCAAACAGTTAACGACTGAGCCACCCAGGCACCCCTAAAGATTTTATTTTTATGTAATCAGTACACCCAACATGGGGCTTGAGCTCACAGCCCCAAAGAGTTGCATGCTTTGGGGCACCTGGGTGGCTCAGTCATTAAGCGTCTGCCTTCGGTTCAGGTCATGATCCCAGGGTCCTGGGATCAAGCCCCACATCGGGCTCCCTGCTCGGCCAGGAGCCTGCTTCTCCCTCTCCCACTCCCCCTGCTTGTGTTCCCTCTCTAGCTGTCTCTCTCTCTGTGTCAAATAAATAAATTTAAAAAAAAAATCTTAAAAAAAAAGAGTTGCATGCTTTACTGACTGAGCCAACTAGGTGCCCCTGATGCCATTTTATAATAACATATATGCCATATATTTTTCCACATACATGTGTATGAAACGGATATAAAGGTGTCCTTTGTATTATTTTTATTTTTGCAAATTTTCTGTAATTTTGAAGTAATTTCCAAATGTCAAGTCAAAAACATACAGGATGAAGCCGACTTCTGAAAATGGCAGCAGACTGAATTAGTCACAAGAACCCCTGCAGAAAACAATGATAAAACTGGAAAAAAATACAATAAATAATTACTTCAAGTCACTGGAAAACACCCAGAAGTGACTAGAAGCTGGCTGGAGTAAAGGGTTCACACTAAAAAAACTGCATTAAAAAGGGAGGGGTAAGAATTTTCTTGCTACAGAGCACTCCCAACACACACAACTACAGCAATGGAGAAATACCACTGCCTTATGGGCTCAAGGTGCCATGGGTTAGGATTCAGAGAAGGAACAGAAGCTCCAAATACGTGTTAAGAATAGAAGGAAATGGGGCGCCTGGCTGGCTCAGTCGGTGGAGCACATGACTCTTGTCCTGGGGTTGTAAGTTCGAGCCCCATGTTGGGTGTGGAGATTACTTAAAAATAAAATCTTAAAAAAAAGGAGAATAGAAGGAAATGTACAGTCTCAAATCCTTATATTAGAAAAGAAAGAAACCTAAAAAGTAACAATGTTAAGCATCCATCTTAAAAATCTGGGGAAAAAATAGTAAAATAACCCCAAAGTAAGAACAGAAAGAAAATATTAAATAGAAGTTCAAACATAATACATACAATAGACATGATGAACAAACAAACAAAAAAAGGCAAAATAAACAGATGAAACAGTTGTCTTTATATGAAACTCCAAAGAATATACACAGGACAAATTACAGAATTAATTAAACCACTCAGCAAGGCTGCTGGTATATGCTCATTATGATCAAATGAATTTTAGTTCTACATTTTAACAAAAAATTATAAAAATTTAGTTTTTAAAAACGTTAACTCTCAAAAAAAAGTAACTCTCAAAACAACAAAAAAATAAGCCTATGTATAAATTTAAAGAAAGATGTATATTTACATTATAAATTATAAAACCTTGCAAGAGGTAGTGATAAGGATATATTAACAAATAAGTAAAAGAAGACACCACACTAAGAGAAAGACTTAATATTCTAAAAGATGTCAATTCTCTCTAAATTAATGAATATATTAATATATGTATATTATTGAATATATAAATGCAATGCAACTACAACAAAATCCTGACAGGAGACTTTATGAAATATGACAAGCTGATAATAAAAGCCCACTGGGCTGAAGCTACAGAGACAGAATAAGACAGGAAGACTTACCCTACCAGACACTAAGACTTATTATAAAGCTATAGGAAATTAAAACAGTGTGATATTGGTGCAGGCATAAGCAGATACGGCAATGGAATAAAAGAGTTCAGACACTGATCCAGGCATATACTGAAATTCAAAATACGAGAGGTGGCATTAAAAATTGGGGAAAATGATGAATTATTCAATGGGGCCCAGTCTGATAGTGACGTGTTTAGAAATCTATAAAAATAGACCCACATCTCTCAAGACACACAAAATCAATTCCAGACAGATTAAAGACCTAAGTTGTAAAAAGCAAAAATATTTTTTGATTTAAAGAAGAAAATCTAAATAATGTCTTTATGATCTTGACAGAGGGAAGGAATTCTTAAATCAGACAGACACACATACAGACAACACAAAAAAATTTGACAAATCCAAACACATTAAAATTTATGAAATTATTATTAAAGGCCATTAAAACATGGGGTAAATTTCATAACACTCTTGAAATGAAAGTAATGGGAAACAGATCAGAGGTTGCCAGAGGTTAAAGGTGGAGGGCAGCATGAAGGAGTTTCTTTCTAGTGGTGGAACGTTCTGTATCCTTACTGTGGCGGCACTTACATCAATCTATGTAAGTGACAAAATTTCACAGTACTATGCAACAACAAAAGAGTACATGTAAAAACTGATGAAATCTGAATCTGATTAAGGTCTGTAGATATAATAGTATTGTACCAATGTCAACTTCCTGGTTTTGAAATTGGAGAAAGCTGGGTAAAGAATAGATGGGAACTTGCTGTATTATTTTTACAAACTGAGACTTAAATTATCTCAAAATTAAACAACTTTTTATTTATTTTTTAAAAGATTTTATTTATTTGAGAGAGAGTGACAGAGATATCAAGAGAGAGCAGAGTGGGGAGGTGGGGGAGAAGCAGGCTCCCCGCTGAGCAGGGAGCCCAACATGGGGCTCAATCCCAGACCCTGAGATCATGACCTGAGCCAAAGGCAGACACTTAGCCACCTGAGCCACCCAGGCGCCCCAAACAGCTTTTTATAAAGCAGGTAGGCAGTCCACAGATTGGAAGAAGATAGACATAATACATTTAATGGACAAAGGAATCATTTCCAGGATTTATTTAAATACTTCTACAAATGAACAAGAAAAAGAAAAGCAGGCTAGAGATCTGAAGAGGAAATTTGCAGAAGAGGAAACATCAATGCTAATCAACCTAGGAACATAGGAAAAGATGCTCAAACTCAATGCTGATTACATTAAAACTAGTGTGAGAAGCCATTTCATACCCAAAGGATGGTTAGAAACATAACTCTTTGTTATGGCAGCCTTGCAAACTAATGAAACAACTGTTGAGAGCAATTTGGCATTACCTAGGCAGGATGAACAAGTGCACGCTCTTTGATTCAGCTACTCTACTCCTACGCATCTATCTTAGAGAAACGAGGGCTTATATGCCCAAGGACACATGTATTAGAATGTTTATAGTTATAATTTTTTTAAGATTTTATTTATTTCAGAGAGAGAGAGTGCACACAAGCAGGGGAAGGGGCAGAGGGAGAGTGAGAAGCAGACTCCCTGCTGAGCAGGGAGCCTGGCGCGGGGCTCGATCCCAGGACCCTGGGATCATGACCTGAGCCGAAGGCAGACGCTTAACCAACCAAGCCACGCAGGTGCCCCTATAGTGCATTCTTTAATAGCCAAAATTGGTAAAAACATAGACGTCCAACAAAATAAAATGGATAAATGAATTGTAATTACACGTATAATACAATAAATACTATATAGTAGTGAAAATAAATGAACCAGAACAACATATATCAACATGGGTTAATCTTACAAACTCAGTGTCAGTGGAGAGAGCAAACTACAGGAGGATATACATAATATGATGACATTAATGAAAGTTTAAAAATGTCAGACAATACCGTAGATGGTTGAGGGATTCACATATATGAAGTAAAGCAAAAGGCCAAGCATAAGATTTATAAATCCCTAACTTTGAAAAAACAGTTCCCTTTGGGCATGGTGTGGGGAGGCAGGGGAAATAGGAACTTCAATTGTTTAGGTAATGCCTTATTTCTTAAGCTGGGATGTTGGCTCATGAGGACATATTTTTTCATTATTCATAGCTTGCTGTAATCTTAATTACTAAGTAACATATTTTTTAAGTTATGGGAATTGGAAAGGTAGAATTAATCAATTACATCTCACCTACGGGAAACTAGAAAGTATCTGAAGGGTGGCACACTTAATGTCCATAGGACAGACGTAGTTTTTAAGATCAAGAGAAGAGAAAGAAGCCCATGAATGAGGAAAGACTGAACATGATGAAGAAGGCAAGCCAAGTAAAAGGAAGGGAGGCTTCCTGGTGGAGGAAAGAAACAAGGAAACCAAGAAAGCCCTCACCCCAACTGAAAATGCTATTCTGGAAGGGAGGTCATGCCAGGCAAACTTACCAGTGACCTAGGAGGCCTGAGAAGAGCTTCTTCCCCGTACCCGAGAGATGCCTCCTCCTTCCCTATCTTCCAAGCTGTGGACGGTCCCATCTACCCTGCGTCACACTCACCTGGACAGAGGCCCAGTGGATGCTGTCTCTCCTCTATCCAGGGCTCTTCCCCTTGCTCCAGCTGAGAAATGAGTTTTGGTCTGGAAAATGGAATTTCTGCTCATGGGGAAAAACAACAACAACAACAACAAGGAGATTCTTGGTTATGGGCTCAAGGGGCCATTTCTTAACTCAGAGCCAAAATGCGTAGGGAAACTCAAAGGGCGATACAGGACCCATAACTGTGAACTCTCCTCAGAAGAGCTGAGTAAGCAAAGGTGACTCCGGTCAGGAAAACAGCATATTAACACTTGGTGAAGGAAAATCACCTAGGTTTCAAACAAGATAAAGCAAAAAGAGAGCCCCAGCCTTGAGAAAGAGGCGTGGAAATGCAATGTTAAAGGCAACATGAGTAAATCTACCTGTTTTCAATTCCACTAAATCCAGATTTCTGCTGAGGGAGGGGGGGATTATGGTTTCTAAGCCCAACCCTAGAACAAAGCTGCTTCATGGGTAGCCTTTCCTCGTGATATGTAGAAAACACTCTGTGGGGCAGATTTTAAGTGCTAAGGGAAACCATCCTTACCTAGTGAGACCAGGTGATTGTAGGTCTCCAGCATCACTTCCCTGTGCAGAGTCCTCTGAGCTGGGCTCAGCAACCTCCACTCCTCCTGGGTGAAGTCCACAGCCACATCCCTGAATGCCACGAATGCCTTTAACACAAAACACACCACTGTTCATCTGGGAGTGGCCGTGCTCGCAGCTCAGGATAAGCAATCAAAAGGCTTCCCTGTGGGAGGTAGATATTTCTAAACCTTACTTTGGATTGTGAATGAAGGGTAGCAGAATATGCCACTCCAATTTATGCCATTTTGGCATAGGGATTATTTTGGGCTGAAGGCATTGAGAAGAAGCAGACACAAGAAAAGTTCTCTGCTCTCCCCCCATCTGCCTAAGAGCAGAACATAAATTTGTGAAAGTATCTCCCCTCCCGGCTCTACCGGGAAGAACAGAAGTCAATCTCTGGAAACAACTCTAGACCCTTATCAGCCAGGAGATGGCACCAAAGGAATTCACACAACTAACCTTACTAACTACCCCTTATCTTCCACAATTTGTTGTCCTCAAAACTCAAAATGTTTTTCCTTTGTCTTGTCACTTCTCTAAAAAGTTATTGTCCTTTTGTTAAGATGCTGTATGAGCCCAAGTTCTAACCACCCCTTTGAGTTATTCATCACTGAGTGCTCCCATGTGTATGTGTTAATAAACTTGTTTGCTTTTCTGTCTTTTGTTGGTCTAATTTATAAGGCCCCAGCCAATGAACCCAAAATAGGTAGAGGAAAAATGAATTTTTTTTCTTCCCCTACATGACCTTAGTGCCAAGCATTCAAAGACCATTATTCTCCTTTAACCAGCCAGCATCATTTATGCACCTATTACATTCTAGGCTAGCTGCTACCAGGGATGAAAGCAAAACACAAGTCCCTTCACATTGGAAGCTTTAAATTTTGGCACGGAGAAGAGGAAGACATCACGCACGTGAAGTTAAACAGTAAAAAAAAATCGTCTTACTGAGCTTGAAGAACGGAGACTAATTGGTCTAAGCATTTATGCTCTACCTACTTGAAGCCACTGAGTCTCTGGGGGGTAAGTACCCACCAATATGTATACTTTGTAGCAGGACCCATTCCTCCCCCTGCTCACACTCCAGCTGCTGTGATCCTGCCTGAAGAGTGCAAGTGTGTGGATGGAAAGACTATGGACTCAAATCACACTGTCCCCAACTAGAGTACCCTTCAGCAAATTAGCTAACTCTCAGCATTTCTGTTTCTTCTGTGAACCAAGAAAACACAGCATTTATCTCACAGGACTGTGCTGAGGATCAGAGAAGTTGGTAAATGTAAGGATTCAAGACAAAGGACTGTTACACACAATAAGTGCTCAGGGAGGACTTCCCTAGCTGTTCTAGAATCCTTATTTTCACTCAGGTTCTTTTTCCCCTCTGCTGCTTTAATGTACCCCCTTAACTCTAGATAATGTGTTACTCATTTTTATTTTCTGACTGCCTACTAGGCTGAAAGTTCTATATGCATTGTTCACTGCTATTGCCCTGGTGCCCAAAGCAGAGCCTGCAAACACTAAGCAGTCAAATATTTTTAGATGACTGAATGTGCACTTACTATTATTATTATTCCCCTAACAAAGTTTCAAATGCCCTTCTGCTACCTCGAAAGCTATACTTTGGAGAGTGGGAATATAAAATCGTCCTTGGATGAAAGTTTTGGTAAGGTGTCTTGGTGTGGAGATGTGCAGAAACCAAGCCCCAAGGAGCCTAGGATCCAGTTCGGGGATTCTTCCTAGCCCATCAGTTTTTTTGTCTTTTAAAAGAGAACATAATCTGGGGCGTCTGGGTGGCTCAATCAGTTGAGTGTCCAGCTCTTGGTTTTGGCTCAGGTCATGCATGATCTCAGGGTTGTGAGATCAGGCCCCACGTCAAGCCCCACATCAGGTTCTGTGCTTGGTGGGGAGTCTACTTGGGACTCTCTCTCTCTCCCTCTGCCCCTCCTCCCCTTGCACATTCTCCCTCTCCCTCTCTCTAAAATAAATAACCTTTTTTTTTTTTTTTAAGATTTTAAAAGAGGACACATTCTGCAGTCCATAGATAGGGTTAGTTTGAGCCATACACAACATTTTCTTTATATCACTTATATGTTGGATGATTCCACATGAAAATATCAACTTATGAGTCCTGTTGAAAAAGTCCATAAATCTGACCACTCTGGGCTTTGCATTGCTGCAGGGTCACAGATGGCTGAAGGTGACCCACACTCTGGGTCCATTAGCCTACCCATATTATTGGCAGATTGCTGCAACTCCTACCTTACTTGTTTCATTTAGCTCCCTGCTTGGTCCCTTTGGTGATTTGATTTTGCATCCCTTCTCAGAACACCATCCCCCTTAAGGGATAACACTGTGTCTCCCAAACTAATTCCATGCCGTGCCCTCTCAGGGGACGCTCCCCTAAATTTCCTGTTCCCTATCAGCACAACTGTTCCGCACTGGCTGTGGAATGGCCTGAAAACAGGAGCCCCTGGCCCCCCACCTTTCGTAATAGCAATCCCAGAAGCCAGCCCTCCATCAAAGTAATTAATGAAATATAAAGCACAGCCAGGATGAGTGAGAACTATGGTTCTTACCCCTCATCTCTAGCTGTACTTTAGAACTAACTGTGGTGTTTTAAAGTATAGACTCCTGGGTCTCTCCACAAATGGATAAAATCAGACTCTCTGGGGATAGGGCTTTTATACTTTTAAAGGCTCCTAAGTATAGTCATGGTTTAAAATCAGTAGGTCAGAGGAATCTCAAGAGGGAGAGGTCACTGTAGGATGGAGAGATCACAGCAGGTTTTATGAAAGGAAGGTATGATCTTGGTCGTAAAGGGCAGGCAGGATTTTGAAGGATTAAGGAGAAATAACAGGGGTGGGCCCTCCAGATAAGACATCTGGGATGGGAGGGAATAAGGAATGAAAAGTGGCTAGCTGGAAAAGAGAGCAGGCCGGTCATAGCAGACTACAGAGGGTTCGAAAGGCCAAAGGAATATAAAATCCTATCCTCTACTGTGCATTGAAGGTAATATATGAGTAATACCCTCGATGAGTACACGAGTGTACATGATGAGTAGATGAGTATACATGTGGACAGACAGGTGGTAACGCACGTGTAGCAAAATATTCATTGTTAAATCTAGGTGGTAGGTATGTGAGTCAATGTTAAGGTATATTTTTTTCTGTAGATTTGAAACTTTTCATAATTAAATATCGAAAAGACTATTCATTCATTCAGATATCTGCCTAGCCCCTGCAGTGATTTGATTTTTAAAACCCCTTCTTAGAATAAACACACACACAAACACACACAAATACCTAGAAAATCTCTGACAAAGAAGCTACACTGCAGACCAACCTACATTCTTTCAAGAAGTTTAACACAACTGGTATTCCTACAGCCCTGGAAAAATTCATGGTTTCTTTGTCTGAGAGCCACACATGTAGGGGGGTATGGAAACACTAAATGGATGACTCTCTATGACCCATTCGAAACCTCTCTCACTGAGGAGCAACTCAGCTAGCAGCTGGGGGCACTAAATCCAACTCAAGGGGAGGCATGACTGGCAAAAACGTAACCTATCCCTTTGTCAGCTGAAGAATGGATTGGTGGCTGATGAGAACCAACAAGACACAGTAGCCTGCTGCTGGATCCTAGCAGAAGACTTCTACATTTTTAAGATGGAGTAATGCGGAACCAATACTTTGCCTAAAGCTCATAAACATGGGCACAAATCACCCAAAAGAGGCAGCGGAGTTCAGAGCACTGGCTTTAAGTGTGGTCCCTGAACCTACAGCAAGAGTATCCCTTAGGAACTTGTTAGAAATACAAATTCTCACGCCCTAGCCCAGAACCACTGAATCAGCATGCGGGATCCAGCAATCTGTTTTAACAAGGCTTCTCAGTGATTCTGATTGACAGAAAAGTCTGAGAAATGCTCAGGGGCTAAAAGCACACTCTGGAGACAGACTGTGTTCAAATAAGAGCCCTCCTTCTCCCACAACTTGGCATCAGTAACTTGACATTTCTGTGTCTCAATTTTCTAAAAATGGGTATTATAATATGACTTACCTTTTAGGGTTGTTGTGAGACTTAAAGTTGCTAATAATCAACATCCTACGGCTGTGAGGGGAACTAGCCTGATGAGGCTCACACTGTCAACAGCGTCAAGTGGAGGAATCAAAGAACCCCAGTCCTTGATAAGCTTATGAAGGGAGAGGACCAACCCCATAGTGTATCCTGGCTCTGGACTTTCTTTCATGTGGGCTCAGTTATTGTTTAGAACAGCCCAAGTGGGGTTTCCTGTTGCCTGCAGCCAAAAGGTATCCTATCTTGTAGCAATTCCCCGCCCCCTCCACCATGAATCATGCTTCTCTTTTTCTTTATGCATTTTCCTCCTATACTAATGCTAGGCTTGGCCGTGGGACATACTTTAGCCAACAGGACATCGGCAAACATGATGCAAGCAAAGGTTTGGAAGGCATTTGGGTTTGGGGCTGGCCTTGTTTCTTTCTGTGCAGTCAACCTTGAGGCTGCCATGTAAATAAATTGAGCTTGCCTGCTGACGAGGCCACACAGAGAACCAAGAACTGAGGTACCTCAGAGCCAACCAGCCTGTCAACCACCAGATATGTAAGGCCATCCAGCTCCAGCTGAGCAGCCAGCGGACTACAGCCACATGAGTGAGCCCTGGTAAATCAAGAGAAGAACCACTCTGCTGTGCCAAGCCTAACTGCTGACCCACAGAATTGTGAACAAATAAATGATTATGTTTTAAGCCAACTGGTAGACAGAAATGAAGTGCCATCACAATTACCCAAAACACGTGGCATTAGCTGTGGGAACAGGAACAGTGGAGGTTATCAGCACCAGTGGGAAAAGTAGTAGACAAACTGTTAGTGGGGGCTAGAAAAGCGGTTAAGGAAACCACTAGGGCAGCCTGAGAAAGGCCATGCCTTTTACGTGCTAGCAACACTGTCGCCTGTACTCAACTTGGAAAACAGAAAAAAATACCGAATGATTTCAGATCTGGCTAACGAGATCTCCAGGAACCCTGTTAAAGGCTTCAGTTGGATGCCTCTAGCCACATATGAGAACTTATAGAAAGAGAAAAGCTAAGGCGCCTGGGTGGCTCAGCTGGTTGAGTGTGTCTGCCTTCAGCTCAGGTCATGATGCCAGAGTCCTAGGATGGAGTCCTGCATCCGGCTCCCTCTACCCTTCCCCCCTGCTCGTGATCTCTCTCTCACTCACTCTCTCTCAAATAAATATTTATTTTTATTTTTATTTTTAAGATTTTTATTTATTTATTTGAGAGAGAGAATGAGATAGAGAGAGAGCATGAGGGGGGGAGGGTCCGAGGGAGAAGCAGACTCCCTGCTGAGCAGGGAGTCCAATGCAGGACTCGATCCCAGGACTCCAGGATCATGACCTGAGCCGAAGGCAGTCGCCGAACCAACTGAGCCACTCAGGCGCCCTAAAATATTTTTTTAAAAAAGAGAAGAGCTAAAGAAGCAATTGAGCAGTTTGTAAGCATCATTTAGGGGAAATAGGACACATGGGGAAAAAAAAACCTTAACCAACTAGCTTGTTATTGTCATGGACGGATGGTCATCCCTTCCCAGTCAAACTGCCAGCAGACTACAGCGACATGAGCAAGCCCAGGTGAAGCCTCCCAAACGCCCATCTATGCCTGGCTCAAAATGCTGACCTCTCAAACTGTGTGCTAATAAATTACTTTGTTTTAAGTCAATAAGCTTTGGGATGGTTTGTTATACAGCAAGGGCTAACTGATATACTGATAAAGGAATGCCATGTTAGATGAAAATTACTTTACAGCTAATATCATCCTTGACTTGCTAGAATGCTCATGCTGACAGAAACTCCTTAGGTTTGGGGGCACCTGAGTGGCTCAGTTTAAAAAAAAAAAAACTCCTTAGATTTGGCAAGCATTAGAGTCAGTCCTCCCATCTTTCTCTCACTCCTGAGCCTGAAAAAAGGAGATTCCTCTGAATGACTAATAAAACACTTATTTTTCTTCCTTCCTCCAGCCAACCTCCTAAAAAATGAATTAATCTAAGTTAAAGGTGTATATGAGATGACTCCACAGTGTTGGTAATAAACACACTTTCAGAATTAATAATCAGAACATGTCAGAAACAGGACAACACATTTGAAATGAGGAGTGTCCTGGGGTGCCTGGGTGGCTCAGTCGGTTAAGCATCCAACTCTTGGTTTCGGCTCAGGTACGATCTCAGGGTCATGAGATCGAGCCCCTAGTTCAGCTCCACACTCAGCAGGGAGCCTGCTTGAAGATTCTCTCTCTCTGCTCCTCCCCCTTCACATGCTCTCTCTCTCTCTCTCTCTAATAAATAAATCTGAAATGAGGAGTGTTCTGAATACCTAAGACACTGTTGTGAGCCACTGAAGGAGGACTTCTGAACAGAAGAGTGATGTTACTGTAATATTTGGGGAAAATGAGGATGACAGAAACATGCTGCGTAGCAAAGGACCATATCAACATGTAGAAACCAACCAGGACACTATTGTAAACATTCATGTGAGAAAAGAAAAAGATCTGCACTGGCAGGTCTACCCTGGGGATGTAAAACTGCACAGTATAACAATAAAAACAAAACAAGAAAACTGAAAAACATAAAGCAGACATCATGATGGAAGAAGGGGGCCTCAAAAACAGAAGAAATAAAGCGATCAAATGTTTTAGAACAGGCAGAGTTCCAAAGCTCCAACTGGTGTGAGTCCCCACTGCTTTGAAATGGTCATTTCAACTCACCTTCCCATATTTTTGTTGTGAGAATAAATACAAACCTATAAAAGAATTTCATGCACAAAATTGATCACAGAAGCAAAATTTACAATAATTAAAATATTGGGACTAAGTTAAATGCTCCCCCAAATTGGAAGGGACCCTCTTGTACTGTTGGTGGGAATGCAAGCTGGTGCAACCACTGTGGAAGATACTATGGAGGTTCCTCAAAAAGTTAAAAATAGGGGTGCCTGGGTGGCCCAGTCTGTTAAGAGTCTGCCTTCAGCTCAGGTCATGATCCCAGGGTCCTGGGACTGAGCCCCACCCTGGGCTCCCTGCTCGGTGGGGGGTTTGCTTCTCCCTCTGCCTCTCCCCCTACTCCTGCTCTCTCTCAAATTAAAAAAAAAAAAAGTTAAAAATAGAACTACCCTATGATCCAGCAATCACACTACCGGGTATTTAGCCAACAATACAAAAATACCAATTCAAAGGGATACTATGTTTATAGCAGCATTATTTACAATAGCCAAATTATGGAAGCAGCCCAGTGTCCATCAATAGATGAATGGATAAAGAAGATGTGATATATATATATAATGAAATATTATTCAGCCATAAAAAATAATGAAATGCTGCCATTTGCAACAACACGAATAGAACTAGGGAGTATAATGCTAAGCAAAATAAGTCAATCAGAGAAAGATAAATACTATATGATTTCACTCAAGTTTGGAAATTAAGAAACAAAACAAATGAGCAAAAGAAAAAAGAGAGAGAGACAAACCAAGAGACAGACTCTTAATTACTTAATTATAGAGAACAAACTGATGATTACCAGAGGGGAGGTGTGGGGGCAGGGAATGGGTGAAATAGGTGATGGGGATTGAAGAGATTAAGGAGTGCGCTTGTGATGAGCACTGGGTGATGTATGGAAGTATTGAATCTCTATATTGCACACCTGAAATTAATACAACACCGTATGTTAACTACACTGCAATTAAAAAAATAATAAAAATGATCCCCTCCAAAGTGGAAAGTAGTGGATGGGTTCATCCATTTCATGCACTATTATAGAAATCACTTCCAGTGGGTTAAGTGTTGGCTGTTTCTCCACCTATAAAATATGGGTCTGGGTAGATACACTGGCACGATCTTTAATATACTGATTTTATCATTAAGCTCTGTCAAAATGTGTGTGAGTGTGTGTGTGTGTGCGTGAGTGTAAAATGAAACAAAATCCCAATGGTAACGAATCCCAAAATAAAATGGAAGACCTGTAAGTGTGCAGGCTGTGCCTTTACACATTACTGACTGTCATCCATCAAGTATTCTGCATACAGCAGACAGTCAGCAAATTTGTTCAATGGAGTCAGTGAAAAAATGCTAAGGATTAGTAACATCATGTGCCTGCCAGCCCATCTCATTTGTTACAAATTTTACTTTATTCTCTCAGGCAAAGGTCCCTGCCAGTGACCTAACAAGCACTGTGTATTTGTTTAAATTGGTTTGTATAATTCAGATGTCATGCATATCAGAGTACCTGGATAGTCTACCCAGACCCCCTGAAATATGTAGTTAATATTTTGTGTGTATTTTCTTCACTACTCATTATGTTAATATATATGTAATTATATACCACTCCTCCAGGAACAGGCGTGAACTTTGCCCAATACCAACAAGGCAGCCTGCAGCGCAAGAAAAAGGAACAGATCCATCCTGTTGGCAGCCAACATGTAATTTGATGAAAATTCTCACCTCTTTTTTGGCTTTCAGGAGCCCCGTGGCCATTTTCCTGGTCTCCTGAATGCTGTCCTTGGAGAAGGGCAAGGTCTCAGGAGATAGACCTGGGGATGTGAAAAGAAACGAGAGCGTGCCTAGATGGAAAAGCCCCTCTCCACCAGTCAAGGCGGGGTCGGCTCCGGAGCCCCACACCTGGGGGTTCAGTGTTACAGAAATCACCAGCACAACCCAATTCCCATCCAGAGCCCTGGGAAAAGCGTTCAAAGTGACCGAGCACCCTCAAATTCAGCCCTAAGCTCTGGCCACGGAGTGGAGCCCATGTCCTCCTGCAAAGGAGTAAGTGTCTCTCTAACTCTCTGGGCTGGAATGAAAAGGTAACGGCCTGGAACGCCTATGGAAGAGCGCCCGAGTTCAGAGGTAGCCTGTATCCCGACGAGTAAAACAGGGACAAGCAGAGGGACGTGCTGACTGGACGAGGCAATGACTACAGGGCACTCACGTGACGCGGGGTGCACGTTGCCAATCCTGAGGCTGAGGCTCGGGAACCAAGCTCAGAAGTGTGGAAACGACCGAAGAGGGGAGGCCTACCCCGCCGCCTACCAGCGAGTGGGCGGGACCCACCAACCGGAAGTGCTCCGGCTACGTAAACTCCGCAGCAAGGAGAACGCCAGGGACAGCGGAAGTGGCCGCGCGGGCCTCTGGAGAGTGTAGTCTTTGGGATGGAGAGGTGGTGGGCGAGCAGGCTTCGCCAATGGCCGGGTGACTCTGACATCTGCACCTCTCATGCAACGAAGCTTAGGAGCTCACGTTAAGATGCCCAGACCGCAAGGTGCACATGTTTCTTCTCCGAGGGCCAATGAGATCTCGCGGACCACGAGAGAGTCGCAGAAATGCCCGAAGATTCTAGAAAATGTGGTCCTGGCGCCCCGCCGGTGTTACGGAGGCAGGTGGACAGACTGTGCGCGCTGACCTTCAGCGGCACGGGTGAGTTGGGGTAACCCACGCCAAGGCTCCGCACTGTGTGCCCTTCCAGGAGCAGAAACCAGGGTCCGGAATGGGGCGAGTGGGCGCAGCTCAGGGCAAAGATCTTGCGGAACGAAGCAGTGGAGTGACGCTCTGTTGGGACTCCGGGATAGGAGCGACACCGGCCTTGGTGCGCCAATCCGCACAGGGAACGGCAAGGCTATTTTCTAGGAGAGCGGGATTGGCTTGGGCTAACTCCCAGGATATTGGTGGATGGCTCTAGTCCTGTGTCCCTGGGATATTGGTGGGTGGGGAGGCGGGACTTGAGACCAAGAGCAAAAGGCCCCCTGGTGGTAGAAGTAGTCGTGTGGTGAGGAACCGTGGCTTGATTTAGAAATCCCTGGGTTTTTTATTGGAAGCTAGGTGCCACTTAGGGGAAATTTACCGGAGTTGTGGTTGGGAGGTGGGGGTATGGGGTGTGAAGAGGAAGCAGAACTTGACAGTTTTGTTCATAATGAATTTTTTTGCATTAATTTTGATTTTCAAAGATACCACCTTAAAATATTTATCTTGATTACTGAGTTTTTATGGTGCCCCCTTATATTTTGCCCCCAGAGTGCCGGCTATAGGGAAAGGCATGAAGAGATCTTACACTATATGAACTTCATTGGCACCTATTGGCCTGTAGTCTTGATAGGAAGTGAGGGCTCGGCTTCTGGGCATTAAGTAGCCAGAAAGAGGCCTTTGGGGCTATGAAGAGCACACATGAAATGGAAGGACTGAAAGCTTTAGAGAAGGGATTGGGGTGCAGGGGGTGGGAGGTGGGATCCTGAGATAATCCAGATCCCTATGTGTAGACATGTTTACACAGTCAGTGAAGAGAGACCCAAGCTGATAGATTACCTGTAATAAGTGAAACATAATATAACAACAGGTCAGGTGATGATGTGACTCTGCGAACTTACTCCCCTTTTTTTCCTTCAGGGAAGGAAAAGGGGCTGGAGGTTGAATCAATCAATCACTTGTTCATGCCTGTGTAACGAAGCCTCCATAAAAAAACAAAAAGATGGGAGTTTGGAGAGCTTCCAGGTTGATGAAGACCCGGGGAGAGTGGTGCGCTCAGCATGAAAGCTCTGTGACCCTTCCCCATACCTTGCCCTATGCATCTCTTCCATGTGGCTGTTCCTATATTATCCTTCTATAATAAAATGGTAATCTGGTAAGTAAAATATTTCTCTAAATTCTGTGACAATTTAGCCTGAAAGTAATCTATGAATTAGAAATTAAGGCAGAAAACAAAGGACCTATTAATCACATTTCAGGTAGGAAAACTAACATAAAAGTAGGATATGAGGAAGGGAAGAAATAATCAGATGAGGGTGGGGTTGGGGCACTTATGGGGATGCAGGAGGCAGGAAGAAGTGCAGTTTGTGCATAAAATCATTACAGAGACAGTCTTTGGAGAGGTGTGTGCACAAGGATTGTGGCTAGATTGGAAGATGACAGATATCCCGAAAGGTATATTCAGGGGTTGACACTGAATAAAAAACGAGAGTCAAGTGTAGAGACTTTCCCATCCTGTGCACAGATGGGAGGAGAGCACGGATAACATCAGTAGGTGATGTGCAAATGGGGAGTAGACAAATGTGGAGTAAATAAGCACAGCAAATAGCCCCTAAAGAGGGAGATGAGGAAAATGAGCACAATCCTATCCTCAGAAAGACACACAGCAGTTAAATATCATGTGGAAACTCAGGTTCAAGGGTAAGAGATGGCTGCCCACACCTCTGCTATGTCACCTGCAGCCACAGGGTGGTGGGCAACGCCTTCTTGCTCCAAAAGAGTTGGCCACAGAAGGCAGAGCAGGTCCTGTCGACCTCTGATAGTCGTGGACCTGGGGCAGCGAAGGAACGGAGAAAAAGACACGACAGTAAAGCGAGGTACAGGGGACCCCGAGCAATCAGCCCGAGGTGCCGAGGTTTATTTTCCATCATCTCATATACCTTCTACAGCGATACAGATCTATAATGATTTTTAACAGTACAACAGTACAGATCAATAATGATTTACAGCAATGACTTAGGTTATTGAGAATCTTTCAGGCAAGATACGAGCACACAATGCGCAGTGTTATTACGTATGATCTCTAAGGCAAGATGTGAGGACAGGGTGCTCAATGTACTATGTATGATTTCTGAAGCAGGATATGTAAACAGCGTATAAAATGCAAAAACAGGAAGGGGAGTGCACAGCGGGCTTTTTACAGCTGGCTTCCTTTTAGCAAAATAACTTTTACTGTGTACGTTGGAACAAACCACGCACGTCCTTAGGGCAAATTCACTCTGATCCTTCCAGGCTATTTAACCTTATAATCTCGAGGTTTCTCAGAGATTTCGGAGCCTTGCAATCTCGAGTTTTCTCAGAGATTTCGGAGTCTGAATGAACATGCACCAGTGGTCGCCGTGGTGTTCTGTGTCCCACAAGTCCCAAACTGAAGCTCCAGAAGGGAGGAGGTTCCACAGTGAGAGAAAAACACATAGTATCTATATATTTTTATAATAAAATATTTCATATACATTCAAGTAGAGATGGGTACAGTGACAGATAATAAGGTAGAGGAATCAGATAGACACCACAGAGATATAATGACAGATAAACAAATAATATGTAAGGGAGTTTATCCACATATGCAGACTTTATATGTTCACGTAAATACTTGTATTTGTGCATCATTCAGTAGAGATGTTTACACAGACTGCACTCACGTTGTGAAGTCAACAGGAGATGAAGTAAAAACAAAGCAGTTATCGAGTATCAGTCTGTTTTTTTTAAGATGTTATTTATTTATTTGACAGAGAGAGACATAGCGAGAGAGGGAACACCAGCAGGGGGAGTGGGAGAGAGAGAAGCAGGCTCCCCGCCGAGCAGGGAGCCCAATGCGGGGCTCCATCCTAGGACCTGGAGATCATGACCTGAGCCGAAGGCAGACGCCCAACGACTGAGCCACCCAGGCGCCCCGAGTATCAGTCTGTCTTGTGAGACACACACAAACAGCTCCTCGCCTCCCTTCTGAACACCGCTACTGCCTGCAGCAGGTGGCAATTCTAGCCCTGTCTCACAGTGTCAGAGACATGGAAGTACATACCACAGAACTCACTAGAAACAAAAGCCAGGAAGTGCAGAGGCTGTGGAAAGCGGACTTCAAGTAGGAGGGATTAGAAAGTCCAGGAGAGGGATTCCAGAGAGGATCCAGATGCCTGCACAAAGGCCAGGCAGTGAGCAGACCCAGGTGTCTGTGACTAAGTTAGCATGAACTCAAACATCGTCTGATACAATGCTTCTCAAAAGCTGCTGCAACAGACCCACCTGGGGGGCTTAGTAAACACAGATTGCTGGGCCTCACCCTGAGTTTCTAATTCAGTGCCTGTGTGGCACCTGGGTATGTGCATTTCTAGTATGTTTCCAGGTAACAGTGATGCTGCTCATCCAAGGAGCACACTAGGCTCTACTCTTAACACCAGGTCAGGGGGAGGTACTAAAGAGCAAAGCAGCAGCAGAAGGGACTTGAAGCCTGCCTGTAGGGGCTTCTCTGGAAACTCCTCAAACATAAAAACCTCCAAGATGTTGCAAGAACATCAACAGCATTATGTCTCCAAATAAAAGGTACCACTCAGGAAGTGCTTGGCCAGGTAGTGACAGGCCCAACCACTGGACCCACGTAAACCTTCCAGAAAACCTGGGACCCCGGCACTCTGAGAACCCCTACTTTCTACCCTCCCTCACTGAGATCTGACACCCTGTTTCCTGATACCATTCCATTATAGCACAGGAAGGAATGTCACTGATATGCCCACTTTTATGGACTTTCCTAGATAAAAATAACCACTCGAGTAGAAATTTTTTTAAATAAATGTTTATTTTTCATATAAAAGAGCACAAAATTTTACATCAGTTTAATGGAAACCCTAAAATACATAGAAAAGATATAAAAATAATGATAAAAATAGTCAACGAGGCAAAGCAATACGTAAGAGATCTTATATCCTAAAATACATATATAGCTATCTATGCTATTTTAAAAATCAAGGCAGAAACAAAAGGGGTGCTACATATCTCTAAATTTATGCATTCCAATTTTCCAGTTTAACTCTAAAATTAATCTGGAGATCTGTCATGAAAAAAATGGGGAAAGTGTCTAACTCAACTGATGGGACAAAGAAAATAATCATTGGTAAGTAACTGCAAATAAATACCTAACCAAGACAAAAAACCATGGCACCTCTTCTGGGGAAAGGCTGAAATGGGGGATAGAGGAAAAAACTGTGACCCTCAAAGGAAAATAAGACAGAAGAAATCAGGCCAGAATATTAAGGAATTGGAAATGAGTCTCCATATCGGAAAAGGAACACAACAAACAGCAAGAGGAAAGACAGAGGCAAAAGTCACCGACTCCAGGGGTGGGGAGGTCCATGAGAATGAAGGAGGCAGGAAGAGAGGTGGAGTGTGTACATAAAATCATTCCCTAGAGCTGTGCTGTCCAATGACGCAGCCACTCATCACATGTGGCTACTGAGCACTAGAAACATGGCTAGTTTGAACTGAGAAATGGTGTAGATAGAAAATACAGTCCAGCGGCGCCTGGTGGCTCAGTCGGTTAAGCATCTGCTTTCCGCTCAGGTCGTGATCCCAGGGTCCTGGGATCGAGCCCCGCATCGGGCTCCCTGCTCCGCAGGGAGCCTGCTTCTCCCTCTCCCACTCTCTCTGCTTGTGTTCCCTTTCTCGCTGTCTCTCTCTGTCAAATAAATAAATAAAATCTTAAAAAAAAAAACTATCCAAATCACAGACCCGCAAGCTGAAGAATTTTAAACTGTTAAGCGTCACTGTCTTGATTATCACCATGACATGAGATCAAAAAATCAAATCAGCACATGCCATATAGACTGGATGTCTCATCTGAAATAGATATATGCTGTGCATGGAGAAGCACTGAACTTATCCAGGGGGCAGCATGCCAGGAGGTGCCACACATGTATCTGGGTGTGCATTTGAATGGAGTGCTCAAACTCTCATCCGCACAGCTCCGCTGTCCTTCACTGGCACTGCAGGGGTGGAACTAGGAGGGGAATCCACATCCGGTGATACCATGGGGAAAGAGACACTTTGGGATTTTGCCCTGATTTCTGAGGAGTATTTTCTCTTCTCCCTCTGGGTTGTATTTTCTTGCTGTCCACCTGTCTACCATTTTGCCACCCCAAACTGTAGCCCAACTCATCTCCTCAGCGTGAATGTTGAGAATTTAGACTTACCTCTTTAATCTCTACAAGATTTGCCCAAAATTCAGACTTAAAAGAATAAAAACAAGTTTGCTTGAGAAAGTTCAGCCTCCCCCTTCTTAGGGGAACCCTTAAAGAAACATCAGCCCAGTGTCTCCCCATCTCTGCTCAACAACTCCTTGTGACCTCTCCTTCAGGAGCAGAAGGCAAATTCTTACCTAGGCCCACCTGCCTCCACGAACTGTAACATAGGACCGACACACAGAGATCAATAACTCAATATAATTTAACATAATACAAAGTTAGGAAGGGATGCCCATCATGAAATGTTTAAGCAATAAAGCTGCAGTGACGGGGAGGGACGGGAAATAGTACAGGACTCTAGGGATGGGCTGGGAGTGAGTCCCGATAAACTCTACATCCTGGTAGAGGTAGGGTGCAGGCAATCAGACTCTGAAGAGAAAGGTAAACCAAAATTCTATCTATGCAAACACAATTAAGATCACATCAGATAGAGTCAGGTGGGTTAGGAAACACAGAAAGCAAAGGAAACAATTGAAAATGTGAAGGTTTCTCCATAAACCGTTAGGAGGGTAAATGCCAGACACACCTCCAGCATGTGTTTATAGTAGTATTTCTTCAATTAACAAGGCAAAGTTTGGAGCAGCAAGGAGAGATGGAGGCCACGCACTTCCTCTGGATCATCAATGTGAACCTGGCAGCAAGCCACTCTGGATACTACCATTTTCCCCATGATGAATCAAAGCCACAGTGTCTCATTGGTGGGTTCAAGGTCAGAGAGCTAATAAAGGTTGCCATCTGGGATTTGAATGAGGCTGTTGGCCTCCCAGGCCTGTTCCTGATGCTCAATGACTAAAAATCAGTCTCACTTAGTGATAAGTACAAGTGGGGCGCCTGGGTGGCTCAGTCGTTAAGCGGCTGCCTTTGGCTCAGGTCATGACCCCAAGGTCCTGGGATTGAGTCCTGCATCAGGCTCCCTGCTCTGCAGGAAGCCTGCTTCTCCCTCTGCCACTCCCCCTGCTTGTGTTCCTCTCTGGCTCTCTGTCATATAAATAAATAAAAACTTTTTTTTTTTTAAAGTACAAATTATCTCTCCAAATCCCTCAAGTTATTCTTTTCTGTTAGTATTTGTTCTGTGAGCTAGACAAGGCAGAAGAAAAGGGAGAAAATGAAAACTCAGGAAAGTAAACACACTTCTAAACTGATGAACGGTCAAAGAAGAAAATGCAACATACCCAAGGATAAAATTGCATTTGGCATAGGGACCTAAGCCTGTATGAAGCCTCAAAGCTATGAAATAAATCCTACAAAAATAAGAGATCCACTCACTGAGTAACATTTTAAAGGATCTGGGAAGGTAGCGCTATTATCTATTACTAAAAGAGTCAAACCAGGGTTATAGTTTTTAAACAAAACAAAAATCCCTAAACCTCCTTAACTGGCTGTTCCTTTTACAAGAACCACGTATGTCTGTCAAAAAAATAAGAAATTAAAGAAATTGGGGAATTATTACTAATAGTAAGGTACCAAAGTTAGGAACATTTTCCCTTAAGAGAAAAAAAATCCAGGGGCGCCTGGGTGGCTCAGTCCTTAAGCGGCTGCCTTCCGCTCAGGTCATGATCCCAGGGTCCTGGGATTGAGCCCGGCATCCGGCTCCCTGCTCAGCGGGAAGCCTGCTTCTCCCTCTCCCACTCCCCCTGCTTGTGTTTCCTCTCTCGCGGTGTCTCTGTCAAATAAATAAATAAAATCTTAAAAAAAAAATCCAAAGTAACTTGCTATGCCTTTCACAGCAATTTCTCAAAATAAATTTTTATGAAGCCTAGGACAATCAAAAGTTGGTTTTAAAAACAACATAAAATCCCTAAAGCCACTGTAACTGACTGTCCTTATCATAGACATTCCACTAAATAATATAGCTAACAAGAATGGGATTTTTAAAAGGCTGGGGCCCTATAGTATAAATACACTCTTAACCAGGAATTTACTCATTTACTAAACCTGAATCCATTGGCCAACCCTCCCCGCGGAAGGTGCTGCAAAAAACACCTGCCAACGGGCGCCTGGGTGGCCCAATCGGTTAAGCATCTGCCTTTGGCTCAGGTCATGATCTCTGGGTCCTGGGATGGAGCCCCACAACGGGCTCTCCGCTCAGTCGGGGGGCTGCTTCTCTTTCTCCCTGTGCCTGCCGCTCCCCCTCCTTGTGCGGGCTCTCTGTCAAATAAATAAGTAAAACCTTAAAAAAAAAAAAAAAAAACCCACCCAAAAAAAAAAAAGGGGGTTTTCCCGGGGGGGGGGGGGTGGAAAATGCCTGCTTTTTACCTTTAATACCAAGACCCTGCCAGTCGGAGGTCGGAAACCCTGTGGAACAGCCTCTGCGCGGGCGCCCACCCAGTCCGGCTGGAAACCAGAAAGAGCTGGAGGTTTAAACGCTTGGGTTTCCAGCCCGAGTCCCGACTCGTGCCGTCGCGACAGCCGAATTCCCAGGCACGCAGGGCGGACCCGAACGTCCCACGTCCAGCGGTCTCCTCCCAGCCCAACGTAAGGCTCTGGAACCGTGTTCAGCCCCATCTGCCTGCACAGCTTCTTCCGGCCTCGCGCTTGCCTGTGCCTTCGCGTGGGGGCGGGCTTCCGGAAACAGTGCCCAATGGGAAACACGATTAAATACACTGGACTCAAAGCAACGCCGAGGAAGAAAGGAAGAATGCAGGTATCTCAAATATAGTCAGAGCCCTTAGCCAATGGATGTGCAAAAAAGGGCTCGCCTCTCGTTGACCAATAAAAAGTGTTTACGGCCGACCCGCCTACAAAGAGTAACAAAGGTTTCTTGCGGAAGTCCAGGCAAGAACGCTCCCTCTGGGCGCTTCACCCTGACTTTGCAATCATCTATCGCGCTGTTGGCTGAATCGTCTAGGAGATTTGCACTCGGCGCTGGAGACCCCCTGTCCTCGTCCAGGTGTTACGACCCCTGAACTCCGAGACCTGACTTTGCACACAGCAGGTCTCATTATCAATGGGCTAATAAATAATAAAATAAAGGAAATGGACAGTGAAGACATTAATGAATAAAATCAAGCAGACACTTGCGGTGCAGGGCCTCTTCTTTGCAAAACCAAATCCAGGGGCAAAACCAAATCCAATACGTTTCTAACCAGCAATCAGAGTACAGAGGGGGCAGGCGGCAGAGCTTTGCATTTGATTCATATAATTTGTCAGTAAAGTCCCAGAGTTTGCAGCCATTTCAATGTTCTACAGTTTACCTCAGTTCTGGGAGCAGCGCTTCTCTTACAAGCAACCGCGACCAACGGCTTTAATTTCAGCAAATTCCTCTTTATGTGCGTATCTGGAACTGTCTGTGGGGTAACATTTTAAAATTTCTATTTCGAAGGGATCCACGGCCCTCGTGTGTTTGTGTGTGTGTGTGTGTGTGTGTGTGTGTGTGTGTGTGTGTGTGTTTCTTGGCATCCCCTGGGGTCCGCGGGCCCCTCGACTCCAATCTCCACCCACGGAATTCAGAGCCACATTCTTGTACTGCGCGAGTGTCTTCCAAATAGAGGAAACAGTATTATTGCAGACTGGCTCTCTGGTTCTGATCTAGGCGGTCGCGTTGACGTCCAGACAGTGCTGTGCGTGTTGACCGTGGTTTTCAGTGAAGGGAGGGCAAGAAACAGACCGTGACTAACAGACGTGCGTTCCTAAGGCTGGATTGGTCACAGCTGGAAGAAGAGCCTCCCTCACGCCCCAGGGGCCAAATGGCGACCTAGTGGGAGGTACAGCACGGCTGTAAATGACTGGCGGGGGCGGGTCCTTCCAACAACAAAGGAGCTAGTGGGAGGCCTGCGAGGCTGGGCCAATCCCGCTGTGACTGGCGGGGGCCAGCCCTCCTCTAACAACAAAAGGCCCCTAGGAAAGAATCCTGCATACCAAGGGACGCTGAGGCGTTACTAAAGGAACTTAGGGTCTTCCAGGTCTTGATTAACTCCTTTCTCCCACAATTTTTTCTTTTTCTAACTGGTTCTTATAACCCTATGAGGCCTCAGTGTGCCGTCTCTCGCGGCAGAGTTTTCTCTAGTCTCGGGGCTGTTTCCTTAATCACTGCGCTAATCTCACTCCTCTGCTCCTGATTACCCCAAACATTTGTCGCGTGCTGGCTCTTGTCCCTGCTAGACCTGCTCTCTCGCCGGCTACTGAGAGGGCAGTTGGGATTTTGGAAGAGGGAGCAGGTGCAGGGTACCCGTGGCGGGGTGGGAGAGAAGGGGAGACGGGCTCCTCCACACCTTTGCCCACTCAGGTTCTCCAAGGCTCTGACAGGAGAATCCTTACCTTTTCCGCAAGGTTTTAAATTGAGACACTTGGGAAGAGGGCAGAATTGCAGCATGATACAAGCTGGGGGAAGGAGGAGATGGGAAAGGTGGGAGATGCATCAACTAAGGCGGTATCTTTATTACTTTATTCCAGTATTTTAATCTTTATTTTACACCATACCTTTGCCTAATCACGTTTCTCTGTCTCTACCAGGCACCCCTCTCCCCTGGGGTGGGGGGGGCGGTTGAGAGGATGTTAGTCCCCAGTCTCTGCTCCCTTGGCCTGAATTAGAATTAGTCCCTTCTTTTTTATTATTATTTTAAAAAGATTATATTTATTTATTTGACAGAGACAAAGTGAGAGAAGGAACACAAGCAGGGGGAGTGGGAGAGGGAGAAGCAGGCTTCCCGCTGAGCAGGGAGCCCGATGCGGGGCTCCATGCCGCGCTCCATCCCAGGACTCTGGGATCATGACCTGAGCCGAAGGCAAACGCTTAACGACTGAGCCACCCAGGCGCCCCAGTCCCAGAGCTTTCAGTTTCAGTGTACATATCTTGGCTGGAAGGGATGGCGCCGTTGGACTTTTAAAATATTCAATTTTCGCTAAGTTATATTTATCGCTCTCTTCCTTTATGTATACTGAATTTTGTTTCTTACATGCAAAAGTATTCTTATCCTGCAATTAAAAAAAAACCGCTTATTTTCTTCTAATTCTGTAATAGTTTCTGATTTTTACATTTCCTTTGGAGTTGATTTCGGGGGTACGGTGTGAGGTAGAGATGAATTTGCATGTCATCCTTGTGTAGCAGCCATGCTAATCTTCTCTGTATCATTCCCATTTTAGTATATGTGCTGCTGAAGGGAGCAAGGTGTGAGGTAGAGATGTAACCATTTTTTCCCCCGGATGGATATTTCTCCAAAGAAGACATACAGATCACCAAAAGACACAGGAAAAGATGCTCATCATCAGGAAAATGCAATCAAAACTACAATAAGAGATCACCTCATACCTGTCAGAATGGCTAAAATCAACAACATAAGAAATAGTATTGGCAAGGATGTGGAGAAAAAGGAACCCTCTTGCACTGTTGGTGGGAATGCAAACTGGTGCAGCTACTGTGGAAAACAGTATGGAGGTTCCTCAAAAAATTAAAAATGGAACTACCTGGGCACCTGGGTGGTTCAGTCAGTTAAGCAGCTGCCTTCAGCTCAGGTCATGATCCTGGGGTTCTGGGAATGAGCCCCTCATCAGGGCTCCCTGCTCGGTGGGGAGTCTGCTTTTTCCTATGTCCCTTGCCCCTAAACATGTGCTCTCTCTCTCAAATGAATAAATAAAATCTTTTTTAAAAAAAATAGAACTACCCTATGATTTTTCTCTTTATTTTACACCATACCTTTGCCTAATCACGTTTCTCTGTCTCTACCAGGCGCCCCTCTCCCCTGGGGGGGGGCGGTGAGGGGATGTTAGTCCCCAGTCTCTGCTCCCTTGGCCTGAATTGGAATTAGTCCCTTCTTTTTATTATTATTTTTAAAAGATTTTATTTGTTTGACAGAGAGAGAGACAAAGCGAGAGAAGGAACACAAGCAGGGGGAGTGGGAGAGGGAGAAGCAGGCTTCCTGCTGAGTGGGATGATGATTCAGCAAACACACTATTGGGTATTTTCCTGAAGAATACGAAAACACTAATTCAAAGGGATACGTGCATCCCTTTGTTTATAGCAGCATTATTTACAATAGCCAAGTTATGGAAGCAGCCCAAGTGTCCATTCACTGATGAATGGATAAAGAAGTTGTGGTGTACAGGTGCGCCTGGGTGACTCAGTCGTTCAGTAACTGCCTTCGGCTCAGGTCATGATCCCGGGGTCCTGGGATCGAGCTCCGCATCAGATTCCCTGCTCCATGGGAAGACTGCTTCTCCCTCTCCCACTCTCCCTGCTTGTGTTCCCTCTCTCACTGTGTCTCTCTCTGTCAAATAAATAAATAAATCTTAAAAAAAAGAAGTTGTGGTGTATATATACAATAGAATATTATTCAGCCATAAAAAAGAATGAAATCTTGCCATATGCAACCACATGGATGGAGCTGCAGAGTATAATGCTGTGAAATAAGTCAGTCAAAGAAAAAAAAATTCCATATGATTCCATTCACATGTGGAATTTAAGACGACTCACTTTAAAGACTCACTTTAAAAAAAATAAATAATGGGGCGCCTGGGTGGCTCAGTTATTAAGCGTCTGCCTTCAGCTCAGGTCATGATTCCAGGGTCATGGGATCGAGCCCCACATCGGGCTCCCTGCTCAGCGGGAAGCCTGCTTTTCCCTCTCCCACTCCCCCTGCTTGTGTTTCCTCTCTCACTGTGTCTCTCTCTGTCAAATAAATAAAATCTTTAATAAATTAATTAAATAAAGGCACCTGGGTGGCAAAGAAATAAATAAAATAAATAATAAAGACTCACTTTAGACCCAAAGACACATATAGCTTCAAAGTGAAGTAACAGAAAATTACATTTAGGCAATTGGTAACTCAAAGAGACCTGAGATGGCTATAATAGCATAAAAAAGTAGACTTTAAATGAGAAAAGGTTACAAGAGACAATGAATTATATATTAATTAAAGTGTCAGTCTTCAGAAGATATAACAGTCATAAACAGAGCCCTATAATATATAAAGCAAAACCTGATAGGATTGAATGAAGAAATAGACAAAATTCAACAATAATAGCTGAAGACTTCAAGACCCCATATTCATAATAGACACAACTAGATAGATCAACAAGGAAATAGAGGACTTGAACAACACTGTAAACCAACTAGAACTAACAGACATATAATAAAACACCAGAATAAACATTATTCTCAAGTGTACATGGAACACTCTTTAGGACAGACCATACATTAAGCCACACACACACACCACACAACTCAGTAAATTTATAAGCATCAAAACCATATAATGTATCTCCCCTGACCAAATGGAATGAAATTAGAAATCAATAGAGAAGGAAATCGACTATTCACAACTACATGAAAATTAAACACAGTTTCAAACAACCAGTGGATCAATGAAAAAAATCACAACAGAATTTAGACAATACTTTGAGATGAATGAAAACAAACATATCAAAACTTCAAGGCTGCAGCTAACACAGTACTGAGAGGGAAATTCATAGCTATAAATGGCTACATTAAAAACAAGAAAGATCTCGGGCGCCTGGGTGGCTCAGTTGGTTAAGCGACTGCCTTCGGCTCAGGTCATGATCCCGGGGTCCCAGGATCGAGTCCCACATCGGGCTCCCTGCTCAGCAGGGAATCTGCTTCTCCCTCTGACCCTCTTCCCTCTCGTGCTCTCTCTCATTCTCTTTCTCAAATAAATAAAATCTTTAAAAAAAAACAAGAAAGATCTCAAATCAATAACCTGACTTTCCACCTTAAGGAACTAGAAAAAGAAGAGCAAATAAACACAAAGTAAGCAGAAGGAAGGAAATGGTAAAGATTAGAAAGGATATAAATAAAATAGGAAATAGAAAAACAACAGATAATCAACAAAATAAAAAATTGGTTCCTTGAAAAGATTGACAAAATTGATGCACCAATAGATAGACTAAGAAAAATAGAAGATTCAAGTTACTAATATCTGGAATGAAAGTTGGGACATTACTACTGACCTTACAGACATAAAAAAAAATATAAGAGAATATTATGAACAATTTTATAAACAAATCAGATGACTCAGATGAAATGGACAAGTTCCTGGAAACACACAAACTACCATAACCTATTCAAGAGGAGTATGTAACAGTCTTTCTATGACAATAAGGAGATTGAATCTGAAAGCAAGTAAATACTGTTAATGGAATGAATGTTTGTGTTCCTCTCAAAATTCATATGTTGAAGTCCTAACCTCCCACATGAAGATATTTCAAGTTGGAGCCTTTGAGAGATAATTAGGTTTAGATGAAGTCATGAGGGCAGGGTTGCCACGATGGGACTAGTGCCCTTATAAGAAGAAACCAGAGAGTGTGCTCTCTCTCTCTCCCTCTGCCATATGAGGATACAGCAAGCAGGCAGCTGTCTGCAAATCAGAAAGAAGGTCCTCACCAGATGCTGAATCTGGTGGGACCTTGACCTTGGACTCCCCAGGTTCCAGAACTGTGAGAAATAAATGTTTGTTGTTTAGGCTACATAATCTATGGTTATTTTATTATAGCACCCCAAAATGACTAAGAAAACTTCTAACAAATAAAAGAATCATGTGGTTTCACTGGTGAATTCTACCGAACATTTAAAGAATTAGCACCAATACTTCTGAAACTCTTCCAAAAAAATAGGAAAGAAGGGAATACTTCCAAATTCATTCTATGAGACCAGTATTACCCTAATATCAAAGTCAGATAAATATATCACAGAAAACTATAGACCAATATTCCTTATGAATAGAAATGTAAGAATCCTCAATAAAATACTAGCAAATTGAATTAAGTTGCATATAAAAAAATTATGCACCATGAACAAGTGGGATGTATCCCAGGAATGTAAGGCTGGTTCAACATAGGAAAATCCATGAATGAAATATATCATATTAATAGAACAAAGAGAAAAGGGCATCTATGAAAATTAATAGTGAAAGCTTTCTCCTCTAAGACAAGGAACAAGACAAGGAGGTCTGCTCTTGCCACTTCTCTTAAACGTCATACTGGAAGTTCTAGCCAAGGCAACTGGGCAAGAAAAAGATGTAAAAGTCATCCAAATTGGAAAGGAAAAAAGCAAAAACTATCTCTGTTCACAGATAATATGATCTTGTATATAGAAAACTCTAAAGAATCCACTAAAAATTATTAGAACTAATAAATGAGTTCAGCAAAGCTGCAGGATACAAAAATCAATGTTCAAAAATCAGTTGTATTTCTATATACTAGTAATGAACAATCCCAAAATGAAATTTAAAACAAGAATAAATTCTTAACTTTACCTAACAAGGTGAAAGATTTGTATACCGAAAAATATAAAACACTGTTGAAAGAAATTAAAGACTTAAATAAATGAGAAGATATCCTGTGTTCATGGATTGTAAGCCTTAATGTTGTTAAGATGGCAATATTCCCCAAAGTTACTGCAGATCCAATGCAATCCCTATCAAAATCCCAATGGCCTTCTCTTGCAGAAATGGACAAGCTGATCCTAAAATTTATATGGTATTGCAAAGGACTCAGAATGGCCAAAATTATCTTGAAAAATAAGAAAATTGGAAGACTCACATTTCTTGTTTTCAAAACTTATTACAATGTTACAGAATCAAACACCAAAGGCTAGACATATATCAATGAAAGTGAATTGGGAAGCTAGAGATAAACCCATACATCTAAGGTCAACTGATTTCCAACAAGTGTGCAAGACTATTCAGTGGGGAAAGAACAGTCTTTTCAACAAATGGTGCTGGGACAATTGGGTATCAACATGTAAAAGGAGGAATTTGGACCCCTACCTTACACCATATAAAAACTATAAATGATCAAGGACATAAATGTAAGAGCTAAAACTATGAAACTCTTAAAAGGAAATATAGGTATAAAATTTTGTGACTTTGTATTAGGTAACCATTACTTTTCTTTTTTTAAAATATTTTATTTATTTATTCATCAGAGAGAGAGCACAAGCAGGGAGAGCGGCAGGCAGAGGGAGAAGCAGGGTCCTC